>NW_026068208.1:424141-453761 GCF_014885135.2 Alexandromys fortis
GGGGAGATTTTATTGGTAACCCTCTACTCCTTGGTATCCAAGGGGAGATTTTATTGGTAACCCTCTACTCCTTGGTATCCAAGGGGAGATTTTATTGGTAACCCTATACTCCTTGGTATCCAAGGGGAGATTTTATTGGTAACCCTCTACTCCGTGGTATCCAAGGGGAGATTTTATTGGTAACCCTCTACTCCCTGGTATCCAAGGGGAGATTTTATTGGTAACCCTCTACTCCCTGGTGTACAGGAGCTTTCACGGCAGTCATTTCAGGTCGCTATTCTTCGTACATTTTAAAGAAGAGAAAATAAAACATGGGCAAAAACACCTAAATAAACATTTTTCCAAAAAAAAAAAAAGTTGTACAAGTAGCCATCAATTGAAGACCTCCATCTTCAGTTATGGAGGAGGAGAAGACCTCAAGCACAAGACACGCCTTCTCATACCGTCAGGATGCCTAGCAGATGGTGACTCTCAGTGTGACCAGGTGCTCACTGCTGCCACCAGTGTCCACCATGCAGGAGAGTGCCCTATCACATGTGCTAGCCTGTGTCTTCTACTGAGTGTTATCACTTTTGCACTATTGTAAAGGAATTTGAAGTTCAATCCTCTCAAGTGAAGCTTCTGGTCAGTTGTTAAAACTTGAAACCATTGTGTACGTTGTGGTGGCATCATGAATGCGTCGTGAGACAGCAAACTGTTGACAGCTGTGGACGTGAGCTACTGCTCAGCCTGCTGCCGTCAGCTCTGCAGTTAGCACTGCAGAAGGGAGAAGATGGCCTCCAAGCAACTGTACTTCAGATGTCCTCAGTTTACACTAAAGCTACCTTACACTGTATAAAACTTTCTGCTTTACTCTCTCAACTCCACACAGCAGGGCAAATAAAAAGACATGTAGGGACCACCTGTTCATTTTCTCATTAGGCTTCTCTCCCCTACTTCCTGGAAGAGACTTGATTTGACTTTATGTCTTTATATTTCTATTAACCTAATGCCAGGACACCTGTAGTTATATAGTGTATGATATTTGTAAGCGTTTTCTAGAATATTAGCTAAAAAGTAAGAACTTTGTCTCAAAGAGAGTTCACAGTGAACACTGATTCAGATTTTCTGTGTTCTCCAAATAAAAGGCCCCAATCTGTTTTCACAGCATTTGGGATACTGGGCCTTTGATCTTATGGTCCAACTGTGTATGCCTGGCACTTCAGAATTTAATATTCTGTAACACTTTTTACTTGTCTGTGGCAGATCAGTGGTTTGTTACTGGAAGGATGCAGCTTTGACGGCAATCACCTTTCAGAAAACCAGCATGATTCTCCCAGTGTGTCGACAGTTCTCCCTTGCT
The DNA here is from genome assembly GCF_014885135.2 of Alexandromys fortis. Lineage (NCBI taxonomy): Eukaryota > Metazoa > Chordata > Mammalia > Rodentia > Cricetidae > Alexandromys > Alexandromys fortis. Next base: position 425,484 of record NW_026068208.1, read on the forward strand.
TTATGGGCTGGACTCCACAGGTGAGTGTCTGGATAGACAGCTTCTAATATCATCTGTTCACTCTTGGATTTTACTTTTCCATAAGATAGTCATAGCTTGTGTTTTTGATTTGCTCTCCCATTTTACCTGTACTTAACAAATTTGTAGTTAATGCATTTTGAAGAGGTAAAGATTTTTAAACCATTTTGTTTTGGAATCAGTTTTCTAAAAAGTGTGTGTAATTAGAGCAAACTCCTGAGCTTCAGAATAGGGTCACAGTGTGGCGTGAGTCTCCCTCTGCAGGCCCCTTAGACCAGGGCGTGGTTTCATGGTTACATGGCTCCAGGTAAGTAATGTGAACCACATAGGTCAAGGCCTTCCCGCTGTCCAGCACTGTAAGTAGCCAGGTGTGCGGTTGGAATGTGGTGTGGCTGCTGCTGTTGTGGATATTTGAACTGTGAAACTTGGATCACGGGATGGAGCCATAGAGAGGGCAGAGGAGTCAGGAATACTGATAGAGAGGTGCACAGGAAGGAGTAGGAGGGACTTGGAGATTCATGGTTCTTTTGGCTTGGGACGAGTAGAAAGACGCTTCTCTTGCTGGGTCAGCCAAAAAGGAAGGTCAGCTGGTTGCTTCTTGGCTTCTCTGATCTAGCAGGTTTTGACCCCAATATTTGACTCTCGAGTCTTTATTGGTAAATAGAACAACTTAGATAAAAACAATAGGCTGCCAGTTGGTGGTGGTGCTGGGATCAGGAGATGTGGCCTGGGTGGAGGAAGCAGTCACTGGAGTGGGCTGGAGGTTTAAACGCGATATGTCAGTCTCAGTTTGCATTCCATCTTCCTACGATAGTTCCAAGTGTTAACTTCTCGGCTTCCGTGTCTTACATTCACCATGTCTCCATTCTGCCACCATAGGCTTTTACTGTGGAACCAGCAGCCCAAATACAGCCTTCCTTCTATAAATATCCTGGGTCATAGTTTTTGTTTGTTTATTTGTCTGAATTCCACAGTGTCTGACAACCAAACACCCTGAGACTTTGTTCTAATGGATGGATCGTGGCTGCTAATCCAGTCACTGTACAGCATCTCGGGTCCCCAGCAGTTCACTGTTAAAGGCAAGTCTGCCAGTTGTGTGTGATGGAGGAGTAGCCAGTCATCATCAGGCTTGCTGTGTGATCGCTGCTGCCCAAGCATGTTACAGTTCTGAAGGAAAGGGGCAAAGTAAATGCGTTGACTTTCTATCATAACTAAGGAAAACTTAAACTATAATTATCTAGTCTTTAACTCCAAGAATCCCAGAAGGATATATTACCTGAGTAAACAGGAAGTACATTGTAAGCAAATTCCAAAAGTCTAGAAATGACAGAGACATCTGACTGCCTGAACAGTTACCCAAACGTGATGTTGGAACATCCATCTTTAGCCTAGGCCTAGAGTGTCTGGAAGATTTCAATGAAGCAGGAATGCTGAAAGGCTGTTCTGCCTTCTATTGGCAAAGTTTGTCCATGTCTGTCCTATTGACTGAAGTTTCTGTCCCGCCTGGTCCCTACAGTCATTAAGTCCCAAAAAAATCACACAGAAGTCTACATTAGTTATAAACTGATTGGCCCAGTATCTCAGGCTTCTTATTAACTCTTACAACTTATATTAGCCCATTATTCTTATCTGTGTTAGCCACATGGCTCAGCACTTTATTAGGCAGGAATTCACATCTTGCTTCTTCTGTGGCTGGGCCAGGGCTGCTAGCAGAATTCTCTTCCCAGAATTCTCCTGTTCTCATTGACCCACCTCTACTTCCTGCCTGGTCACCCTTCCTATTCTTCCTGCCTGGCTACTAGCCAATCAGCATTTATTTAAAATATAATTAACAGAATACAGACCAATGTCTCACACCACTTCACCCTCTTTTTTTAATAAAAAAAAAAACCCAAGAACTCTGAATCTAATATCCTTTGTTTAGCTTTCTCTTGACCATTGGCTATAACAACTTGTAACCAACATTTTAAACAAAGTAAAATATACATAGTCCATTTTTTGAGAACGTGGGCATAGTTTTTCAGGCTACTTCCTGCTGGTTGTGGGCACTGATAATCTTATGGGGACCTAAAGAAACTTTAGAATTATGATCAAGTCATGACTAGAGTAATCTCAGGCAGCAGTCTTGAATCTGTTCTGGATGTAGAACTCTGACATCTGGGCCATCTGTTCCTACCAGAGATTTCTCAGGTGGTCTTCCTTGATCAAACCTGATTTTTCTTAACTCAGAATAAATCCATAACCTCTCATTTTCTATGGAAACAAAAGCAAAACCTCTTCTCCAAAGTAACATACCATTTGACTTCAACTTTGAAGTCAAGGTATTCTCAAAATACCTATCTTGGATTAAATCAGCAGCATTTATAAGCAAATATTTTTTAGCAGCTGTTGCTCCTTCCTCGGCATCCAAACAATTCAAAGAGAGCATAATAACACACAGTATCTAGACTCTCTGTGTATTTTTCATCTTTCAGTGGCTTTATTTTAACCTCTATTTCTTTTATTTTAAATTTAATTTTGGGCTTTTTGAGACAGGTTCTCTGTGTATCATTGGCCATCCTGGGACTCCTTCTGTAGACCAGGCTGTCCTTGAACTCACAGAGATCTGCCTGCCTCTGTCTTCCAAGTGTTGGGATTAAAGGTGTGTGCTACCACACCCAACTTCTCTCTCTCTCTCTCTCTCTCTCTCTCTCTCTCTCTCGACTAACCTACTAACCTTTTTCTTTTCTTTCCCAAGCCTGTAACACACTGTAAAACATTTAGAGATTTTCTTCATCTTTGAATTTCTCTTTACTGTATATCTCTCTTTTTCTGACCATGTGAGTCTTTAATTTGCTAAGCAATATGGAGAGGATTAAAGCCATGCCTTTGACAGCTGGATCCAGCCCATTTCTTAGCTTTCTGAGATTTCAGCCTCATGGTGGAAGTACCGGCTGTAGCCATATTTATTGCCACAACTCTATGGCACCTGAGAAAATGCTGAAGCCATGCTTAATTCTATTCTTTTCTGTCTAGAATAACTTCCTAAACTCTCAGGCTTTTAAGTAGATTTGGTCATCCCCACGTTGGCACGCCATTCTGTCCTCTACATCCTGCAGAACGTCTGGCAGATTTTTCAGTGAAGTAAGACTTTTGAAGGACTGTCCTGCCTTGTTTTGGCCAAGTTTGACAGTCTTTTTCCTATGTGTCCTGCATGTCCAGCCTACACAGCACATTGTCAGCTGTCAAAGGCAAGAGCAGTTTCTTTGCCCAGTGGCTAACCTTACCACAATGAAAGCAAACTTCATAAAGAGTTTCTTCAATGCCCATTATTTCTGAAGCAAATTGGAGCAGACGTGTCTCACTGTCACTAAAAGCCTTAGGTTAAGAAAACATTTTTAAATGAACAATACCCGAAACAACAGCAGAAGCATATATACAATATGTTGTAACAAAAATAACTTTAAACTGGTATCAGTATACAAAATTCCTTTAAACAAGAGTAGAAGCATATATGCAGTGTGCAAAAATGACCTTAAATTTACTCAGTTTACAAAAGTCCATACCAATATAAAATATTTGAAATTAATAGTTGGTTTTTAGTTTAAATATATTCAATAATCTACCCTTTTATCTTATCATTCATGTATTCCTATATTCCCCTAAATATAACAAGCATCCATGACCCACCAAATAACCCAAAGCCTCCCACAACCCAACTTTTTGGAATGTGGATGTTGTTTCTCTAGACTGCTGGCTGGGTGGCTGACTCCTAGCATCCTCCTTGTTCCTTCTTGCTCCCTCCTCCTCAGAGTTCTCTTATTTATTCTTTATGCCTGCTAGACACGCTTATCCTTTTTTTCTACCTAGCTATGGCTGTTCAGCTCTTCATTAAACTATTTGGTATTTTAGACAGGCAGGGAATCACAGCTTCACAGGTTAAAGAAATGCAGCATAAATAAAAACAATGCACTATTAATCATTAAACAAATGTTCCGGAGTATAAACAAATGTAACACACCTTAAAATAATATTCCACAGCAGCAAACTGTTCCCATAAGCACATTTAATAAACACAATATTCTTTCCCCTCTGGAAATTTTTTGCATTAAAAGTACTGGCAGGGGCTGGAAGATGGCTCAATAAGTGAAGTGCTTTCTCTGCAAGCATGAGGACCTAGGTATGGATCCCCTGCCCCACATAAAAAGCTACGCACAGCAGTGCACACCTGTAATCCCAGCACTGAGGAGGCAGAGTGACTGGGGCTTGCTGGCCAGCTGATGGAGCCCAGTGTCTGAGCTTCAGGCTTAGTGAGAGATATCCAAGAATAAGGTGGAGAGCAACTGACACTTTCAACCTCTCATTTGCACACAGAAAAGGAGGTACAAAGCCTGAGGGGTTGCTGCACAAAGTTTTCCCGAACCTATATGCAGCACTTTGTCAGGATCTCATATTTCGTAGAATACATGTGGATGTAGCCACCTGCTGTGTCTCAGCGTCAGACGACTCCCCTTCTGGCCCTGCACAGGAAGTCAGCTTGCTGTCCATCCTTGTGTTTCTCTAGGAACAGTGCCACATAGAGCTTACCAGCAAATGTAACTTAGTAGCCTGGACTCCAGCCAAGGGCCTCAAACTCTAGGAGGTACCAAATTTGACTACTGAACAATACATCTGTAAAACAAATTCAAGAGCCATTCTGAAAGTAGTCATTATTTTATATTACTTGTATAGATTCAAATATACATATTAGAGGCTATCGCTGGGTTCTTTGCCTTGTATACACCAGTGTAAAATAACAAAACTCAGTTTCTTTTTCTGACTTACATTTTTCTTCAAGTCTGTAAACAGTCCTGGTCACATTGTTGAAAACACAAGTTAGGGATCTCCCCCGCTCTCTTTCAAATCTGCTGTAACTTCTCACAGAACAATGCTTCTGAGCACTCAGTGTCGAGTTCTTTCGCTAGATTCACACTGAATTGTGAATCTAATTTAGACACACACGGTAAAACTCCAGCTTTCTCATGTTCTTTCTAAAATAAGAAAGCAGCACTGTTGGTGCGTGTGATCCAGGAAATATGCATGGTGCAGATAACTTGGATAAGCATACACTGATGAAAATATTTTGGTTTGAATTCATATATACTGAAGGAGACCCCCCCACCAAATGGGGGCTTTCTCCCAGACTCCAGATTAGGCACACAGCACCCCAAAAACCCCTGTTTTCACAGAGAAATTTTATTAAGTGGGGAAGAAGAGTCAGAGTGGCTGCTTTCTGACTCAGGCAGGACAGGGAACTGCAGCAAATGACCTTGCAGGTATAATTTTTAAGAGGAGGAAAAAGGGAGGTCTGTGTTAAAATGGGCTACAATGTAGTGGTATATTTTGTTTGGGCATGTTAATTAGGTGAACCAAAGGGTGCTTTTGATTGCTTGACTTTAATATTTTGATAGCTGGACCTTGGTAGTCAGCCTCAGGAGGAGGAAGTGGCCAGATAAGGGAATAGATCTTGATGAATAGCTTTAGGAATGTAATCTAATGGATTTTTTTTTGTTGTTGTTGTTTGTTTTCTGTTTTTGTTTGTTGACTTTTGAGATGTGATTTCTCTGTGTAACAGTGCTGGCTGTACTGGAACTCACAGAGATCTGCCTGCCTCTGCCTCCCGAGTGCTGGGATCAAAGGTGTGCACCGTACTGCCTGGCCTTGGGCAAGATTTTAAAAGATCTGTGACTGGCTGTGAGATCCAGTGTATTCTAGTGACTGCTGTGAGAGCCAGTGTATTCTAGTGACTGCTGTGAGTAAAGTGCTGTGAGATCCAGTGTATTCTAGTGACTGCTGTGAGATCCAGTATATTCTAGTGACTGCTGTGAGAGCCAGTGTATTCTAGTGACTGCTGTGAGAGCCAGTGTATTCTAGTGACTGCTGTGAGTGAAGTGCTGTGAGATCCAGTGTATTCTAGTGATCTGTACTCAAAGAACCTAATAGCTAATACAGATAGTGATTGGAAGGGCTGTACTCAAAGATACATTTTTAGACCATTTTTTTTTTCTTTTGAACAGGGTGCATATGGTCCATACTCCCCTGACGAATGCATCTCTTTACCTGTTTATACAAGTGCCGAGAGGGATCGTGTGGTGACCAACATCGATGTTCCCTGTGGAGGCAACCAGGACCAGTGGATCCAGTGTGGGGCAGCACTTTTTCTTAAAAATCAATAAATCTGAGGCAACACAGGACAATTTAGCAAAGTGACATTTATGGCAAAGTTTTACACGGAACATGTAGTCAGTCGGAAATGTTAGTTCAGAATATCTATAGTTAGTTTTTCTTGTTGTTGATCTCCTTGGATTCTTATTTTAATAAATGTGTAATATCAGCACTGTGTACCTTAAAGAGCAGGGAATTTGGTGGCATTAGCTGTTTTTATGAAAAATTTGCTTTTTCAGGAATTGAATTATTTAAAGTACTATATTTAAGAAATCAATAATATTTTGGGTATTTTGTATAATTGCATCTACTTATTTTAGTCTTCTGGGTTTAAATATGTGTACCACTCTCCTTTTAAGCATTGAACACTGTGCAAAGGCATAATGAATGAATTATCTTAACAATTAAACATGTCACTTTATTGTATATATTACATCATCATCATCATTCATTCCCTGATAATGCTAAGCAGGCACGGGCAGCCTGTTTATGGCGGTTCTCCAGTTGTTCCTACCCTGGGCAGTCCTATATGCTTGTGATATTGTCATACCCAAAGTTCCACAGTCTTCCTCTGTGCTGTCTGTCTATCCAGTGTTCTTTGTGCCTTCCTCTTCACCTTATCCCATGCACTCCTCCACACAGTGCTATCTTTGGGTGTCTGCTGTCATTCATTCTCATAACATGACCAAAGTATCTCAAGTGCTGTCGCTGTATCCTGTAGTTTACTTCCTTCTGTAGATGGAGATGTTTCTTTTTCTTTTTCTTTTGTTTTTTTTTTTTTTGTTTTTTCGAGACAGGGTTTCTCTGTGGTTTTGGAGCCTGTCCTGGAACTAGCTCTTGTAGACCAGGCTGGTCTCGAACTCACAGAGATCCGCCTGCCTCTGCCTCCCGAGTGCTGGGATTAAAGGCGTGCGCCACCACCGATTGCCTGTCTCTTCTTGTGACACCTAGAATCCTCCTGAGACCTGCCATCTCAAACACATTTAGTCACTGTTCTGAGGAGCGTTTCATTGTCCAGGTTTCAGAGTTGTAAAGAAGGCAGCTCAAGACGAGTGTCTCATATACTGTAATTTTGTTGTTGTTGTTGTTATGTCTCTTGCTGACCAAACCTTTCCTAGTGGCTGGAACTCAGCCCTCGCTATCCCTATCCACTCTTGACATCTGAAATAGATCCCCCCTTTGAACTGAGGTTTCCTCCCAGAGAGACAAAGTTGACTGCTTGAGGTTCTGATTCTTTATTACAATGTTAGAATCCTTGTGTGCTCTTCCCATGTGTTGTATCTCAGTCTGCTCGATGTTTGCTTTCATAGAAGGTTCTCACTGACTTCCACCACTCTACTTACCATGGCCTGCAGCTCATGTGGACTTTCAGCATGTAGTGATGTATTGTCTGTGAAACACAAGTTACTGATTCGCACACACCTACCTGCACGCCTGTCTGCTTATCCTCCAGGGCTGTTGCTATTGTTAACTCCAGAAACATATGAAAGAGCAGCGGTGAGAGGACACACCCCTGCATCACTCCTACGACTGTCCTAAACTCATCACTTAGTTCTCCACAGACTTTGACTGATGCAAAGGTGTCTTTATAGGCATTATTTAGTATTCTTAGGAGTTTCTCTGGGTGCCTGCATAACCTCATTGTTTCCCAAATTCCTTTCCTCCAGATGCTATCAAATGCCTTCTTGAAGTTGATGTAACAAACATGTCTTTTCCAAATTCTTCGTATTTTCTACCAGTTACCTCAAAGTGAAGACCTGATCAATTGTGCTCCTGTTAGCCCTGAGTCCGCACTGGGCCTTTGCTAGGTTTCCTCGGTTCAGCCCGTGTTCCTTTGCAGGATAATGGAGGAGACTTGCTGCTACGGCACAACAACTAATGCTCCTGTGATTTGCTTTCATTCTGTGGGAATCACTTTGTGTTCCCATATCTCTCTGAAGAGTCTGAGAAGTGCCTCACACCACAATCCTATTGTAGCCACCTCCAGCTCCTCCATTGTGATGTTAGATCTGAGTTTTGAAGAATAAAGATTCAAAATACATTTTGTTTGGAATGCTTCCACATACACACACACACACGTAGGAGTTATGGGCAGAAATTGAAGTTTGACTAAGTTAAATGTTAAGAATTGCTTGGATTTGATTTTGAGATTTTCTTTTCTAATTCCCAAAGAGAGATGGAGACTCATCCGAGAGAGCACAGAACTCATTGCATTTACCTGCACCAGGCACTTCTATTTTATGACCGTGCACTCATTTTCGTTTTACAAAGGTGAAAGCGTGAGTAGATTATTTGCTGCTCATTTGAAAAGGCGTGAACACATGGAGTCCCTTCGGGAAAGAGAGCACAAGAGAGGCAAGACTGCAGCAGTGCTTTGTTAACACGTGGTTGGGTTTTTTAAGAAGATCATTGGGTGTCGTAGAACATGCCATTAGTCATTAAGGCTGAGTTGGGAGGATCAGTTTCAAGGCTAGCGTAGGCTACAGGGGGAGAACCCGTATCAACAGGTTGTCTGCCTCACCTTAGTTTTAATTACATATGTGTTTGTATCACTGATCTATCTTGGAGTTTATGCATTTGTGGACTCAATGGCGACTGTTTTTAGACAATTCAATCACCAAATTTGTTTCAAAATAATTTTAGACAGCTCTCCTAAATCAACCTCAGCCTCAAAAGGTTGAGTTTATTGAGTAAGGTAGTTGAGATGACTAGTCAAAGAACACCAAAAATACTCCAGCAAAGGCAGAGAGAGTCCCTGGAGAGCATCCTGGGGCCACAGCAAAGGCAGAGAGCATCCTGGGGCCACATTTTCAAGAAGGGAACAGTTGTGTGTACTTCTGGAGTTAAAACCTTTTGCTGCTTTCTAACTGCCCTGCTGTGTATTATGAAGCTGGGTTCTCTAACATGTCAGCTTTAAACAAAAGCATTGTGAAGAGGTGAATTTCCTTACAAGCAATCGGGACCTCTATGGCATTAAATAGAAGGAGCCCAGTTAGGCTTCAAACACTCAGGGACATCTAAAGTTCATTCAGATGTTGAAACTGAAATTTTCTTACTAAGAGCTAAATCTATTCCAATAATTATTTGGTGGAAGGACAAAAAGTAAACCCAAGTAGGGGGGCGGGAAGCCAAGGAAGCCTATTGAGAACTGTCTGGACCTACACTGGTACTTCTTTGCACATACATATAATTGTCAGGCTATATATTTAACAGAAAACCAACCACTGGCCCAAATGTTATTCTACAATCATTTATTAGTTCTGGTTATTTGATGTCTAAATGTACTAAATATGTCAAAGCCCAGCACTGTGAACCAGGCGATGGCACACACAGTCACAGCATTTAGAGGTTAAGAGTAAGGTTCCAGATTCAAGACTAACATGGACTCCACAGTGCAACTTTACCAAAAGTAAATTAAATAAAAGGGTGATAAGTTTCAGACTAATCTTTAATGTGCCTCTTTTCTTAGAAGTGGATCTCTTGATGGTTAGAAAAAAGAATGCAAGCTGGGAACTGGGGAGATGGCCTTGTCAGAACAGGACCACACAAGTAGTAGGATATAAGTCCCATCCCCAGCACCCGTGTAAACTTCAGGCACAGTCATGTTTGCCTGTAGTCCCAGCCTGGGACTTCAGAGGCAGGAGGACCCCTGCGGTGTACTGGCCACCCAGTCTATCTCAATCAGGGAGCTCCGGTTCAATGACAGTCCTTCATCTCAATAAAGTGGAGAGAGAATTCAAGACGGCAGCAGCCCCCAGCCCCCAATGGGCCTCGGGAGCCCAAGGAGTCTGAGAGACCCATGGAGGCTTCAAAGGGTGATCGGCAGCAGGCGATGAGCCTGCAGAGCACACAATATCTGTGAAACAACAGAAAAATCCAAGTTTTGTGGGAAGATGCTTTTAAAAAGTAGTTTCATAGGATTGGAGAAAAAGACGGTGGAATGGAGCAGTGAGCAAAGCTAGTGACATGGTGACTGTTGTCTAACAGACATGGTGCATGTCCTTGCACACTGGCCTTGTCTCTGCTTGCTAGGCCCGTGTCAGCACTCCACCTGCTGCGGCAGCCCTGACTGCTCCTGCTGCTGCTGCTCCTGCTCCTGCTGCTGCTGCTGCTGCTATTGCACTGTTTGCCCTGCCAGGGAGAGGAGAGTGCAAGGCTGCAGTGCAGTTGGCAAGCTGCAAGAAGGACCAGTGCCAAGGGCTGAGTGATATACAGTGGCCTGGAGCTCATGAAGGTACACACAAATGCACACAAACACACACACACGCGTGTGCACACACATGCATATACACACACACACACACACATGCTGCCCAACCATAGGACTGCCATGACTGAACAAGGTATCTGAGATGAAGAATGGTTTATTTTCTGGATTAAGTCTCCCCAAAAAGACTTCTTTGTTATCCCTGGAGACCATATTGGTGTCCACGGTGTTGTTCTTAAAAAACAATGAGAGAGCGGCTACAAATGGTTCCCGGGCGGGCTGGCGGTGCCCGCCATGGGAAAGCGGCTACAAAGGATCCCCGGGCGGCTGGCGGAGGGAGCCCGCCATGAGGGCGGCTACAGGAGGGCACGCTTCCTTGGCCCACAGTGGCGGCAGGTAACAGACACGTAAACACAAGAAATAGCCATAAGTATTTATTAAGGAAGGGGGAGAAAGAAAGACAGAGAAGAGATAAAAGGAGAGAGGAGAGATAAAAGGAGAGAGAGACAGAGAAAACGCGTGCGCACGCCAAGGAAGCAGAAAGAGAGAGAGGGAGGTCCCAAGATGGCGATGGGCGGGTCAGAGGTTATGGGAGTGGGCGTGGCTAGGGCAGGGACCCAAGAATATCACACGCTCTGTGCTGCTACCATTTTGATGACCATAGTCAGTGCTGCTGCCACTGGCAACCGTGTTCATGTTTAAGGCCCATGATGCTGCCAGGGACCAGGATGATTTCTGTGATCTAAGACACCACTAGGAAGTTTCACCAGAGAAGACTGCTCGGACAGTTTAAGCTAACTACACGGGGTATCCGGGATCCCAGAGTAGCCCTGAGACTTTCTCAGGGTAAGCTTTTAAGCACAAAAACCATGCCTGGGTTGACATGCTTCAATGAACAAGAACAGTTACCCAGCAGTGGAACGACAAAAGCCACAAAGCAAGGGTAGGGCCTTTAGAGACTTTCCTACAACTCTATGGATTTTGATGGACGAGGCCTTTGTTTATTTTTGGCAGGTGGTGCTGTCTATGTGCTGAATTTTGCAGCCTGAATGGCACTTCCTTCATGGAATCAGTTGTATTATGGTCTCAGGGCCTACAAAGGTCTGAGACCCTGTTGCAAAACCATGTTGAAGTCTATGATCTCTGCTGCTTCAACTGCTATGGGCAGGGAACCTGCTTTGCCGTGATGACGTCAGGCTCATCCTGAGAGGGAGAGACATGGGAGGCTTCTGTCACAACCCCATTGTCGGAGCCCATTTGGGTTCAACACAGACTTTCTAACTTGGCTGGAACGGAGTCGCGAGGAATAATGAGACACAGCTTACACCGTCATCATGGAAAAAGGCCATAATGCTCCTTTATTGTCCCAACATCTTATATATCCATCCCAAATGAGCGGGAACACACAAAGGCTGTTGCCTAGGCAACCAGGTGCCTGGACTTTAGTCACGTCTGCATCTAGTAGCCAGGTAGGTCCCGAATTAGCATCTCTATAAGATAACCTTCAAATTGCATAAGGAAAGAAACCCCAAACATCCTGACCAGTTACAGTCAACACCTCTTCTCAGGTAATACACACTTAAACAAAGGAAGCTAGGAGCAAGGCATCCTGGCTTTTGTTAAGGGCAGACAGCTTGTCTGCAGAGCTATGTATCAGCTCAAACCGGGGCAATGGCTTTTGTGGCATATCGAAATATGCGCCCACACCCCATCCCCCAAAGACAAAGTCCACACAAGAGACCTTTGAGAGAGTCCTTAAAAACTGAGATAAAGATGCTGAAGTGTGGCTCTTCACAGTTGATGGTTTCTGGTGGGGTTGCTGGTAGGACTCAGTTTTCTTTAAGGGAATGTCCTTTGGGAGTTTGACCATGTTCCAATGAGTATATGGGAAACACAATGGAACTTGGTTTGGGTGGGGAGCAATGGTGGGAGGGTGAACCTGAGGAAGTGAGGGGAGTGTGATGGGATGTATTATACAAAATTCCCAAATTAATAAAAGTACTGTGATGGGAAAAATAAAAAGAAATGTTTATTAAAGTTAAGGTAGAAAGAGATTACAGAAGACTTAGAGATCAACCCTGGCCTGCACATACACATACATGTGCCATACCTGCACATACATATCCACATGCACATGTTCACAGACCTGCACATGCACATACATGTGCCATACCTGCACATACATGTTCACAGACACAGGAAAATTTGGGAGTTCTAATAAAAGATCAGAAGACAATGAAAATATCAGCATAAACCATCTGGAAATAATAATGGAATCCAATTATCGCTTAATGCAAATTTTTATTTTAAAGTCATTGACACATATTTTAGATGTGTCAATAATAATAATAAGCTAACTTGCTTATTATTTAACCACAGATAATTCTGCTCCCAGTAGAATCCTTACAAGATTGTCTTACAGTTCTCAAGGTTGGAGGCGTGCATTTAAAAAGCACAAGTCTTTGGGTTGTAAGTCATTACTTGCCTCAAATTTTATCCCCTAGCTCCCGCACAGCAACATTGAACTCACTGACTGAGCATGTTCAAAATCGGAACTCTGACACTGCCGCTCTACCATCTATAGGTTGTTCCTGTGCTTCCCTTTTGGAGAAAAGAATACGAACAAGAATTGGCCACTCCAGACCTGCCTTAAAGATCCCGGTCCACGGGACAGCTTCTTTTTGCTTTCTTTCTTTAATCCCCTTCCTAGAACAAACACTGCCGCTGTGAATTTGAGACTGGGTTTTGTACCCCAGGGGCCCCCTGTGGCCTCATTTGTGCTACAGGGATTTTGCAGCCTTCAGTGGACTGAAGGACACACACTAGTGAGCTGATGGTGTGAACAGGATTAAGTCCCTCCCTCCTAAAGCAGGGACTAGACCCAAATATTCAAATGATACCAGGAATATAAGTTAGTGTCACAATGAGCCTATAGCTTCTGATTGATGAGGTTTCACTTTGTCAGGGCAGGGAGAATAACAAAATGGTCTTTCTAAAATGACCCTGCTACCAAAGTTATGTTTACACATTTTTCATCATCTCAGATGTGGGCTCGTTGGCCTTTGTGCATAGCAAGTATTTGCTAGGTGTCAAGGCAGAAGTAAGATAACAGTCAGATGTGTTAGCACTCACCTGCCATCCTAGTACAAGGGAGTGGAGGAGGGGACCAGGAATTCAAAACCACCCTTGGATACATAGCAAGTTTAAGGCAACATGAAATCATGTTTCAAAGGAACAAAACCAAAAATAGTGGCATTTCTACTACACATATGGTTGCATTTCAGGTACAGCTGCAACTTCAAAGTTAAGTAGAATGATGAGAAAGGTATACGGTGACAAGAGTCCAGGCTTGGGACGAAAATGCCCCGGCTACCAGTCATAAACCTATGAACCCACAAGTTGCTTTTGCCACGGTGTCTTGTTTCGGAGCTGTTCATTTGTGTGAATACTTCTCACTTTAAACTGTGATGGGTTTTCGATAGAACATCCCCATTGTCTCAGTGTGTGGGTGCACCCCTCGCGGTCCTGAGTTCCTTGCTTGTGCTCTCTCCTTCTGCTCCTGATTTGGACCTTGGGATTTCAGTCCGGTGCTCCAATGTGGGTCTCTGTCTCTGTCTCCTTTCATCGCCTGATGAAGGTTAATATCCAGGAGGATGACTATATGTTTCTTCTTATTTAGCTTCTCCAGGATCACAAATTATAGGCTCAATGTCCTTTGTTTATAGCTAGAAACCAATTAAGGGATGTTCTATCGGGAACTCACCAAGGCCAGCTGTCCAGGGTCTGAAAAAGCCTGGGATAAAACCGGACTCACTGAACATAGCAGACAATGAGGACTACTGAGAAGTCAAGAACAATGGCACTGGGTTTTGATCCTACTCCACATACTGGCTTTGTGGGAGCCTAGGCTGTTTGGATGTTCACCTTACTAGACCTGGAAGGAGGTGGGAAGTCCTTGGACTCCCCACAGGGCAGGGAACCCTGACTCTTTTCGGGCTGATGAGGGAGGGTGAGTTGATTGGGGGAGGGGGAGGGAAATGGGAGGTGGTGGCGGGGAGGAGGCAGTGATGGAGGAAGGTCATTGGCTAATAAAGAAACTGTTTTGGCCCATTTTATTGGTTAGAACATAGGTAGGTGGAGTAAATAGAACAGGATGTTGGGAGAAAGAAGCTGAGTCAGTGAGTCGCCATGATTCTCCCACTCCAGACAGATGCAGGTTAAGATCCTTCCTGGTAAGCCAGCTCGTGGGCTACACAGATTATTAGAAATGGGTTAGATTAATATGTAAGAGCTAGCCAATAAGAGGCTATAGATAACAGGCCAGGCAGTGTTTAAAAGAATACAGTTTCTGTGTAATTATTTCGGGCATAAGCTAGCCATGTGGGCGGCAGGGTGCCAGGGATGCAGCCCTGCCGCTCCTTCAACAAGGCAGAAATCTTTAATAAATAAATAAATAAATAAATTAAAAAACTGATGTGAAGATCAAGAGAAATGCCATCTGATAGTCTCATATGATCTCATCATTTTATTCTGAGGTGCGGTGTGTCACCTTGAGAGAAGACATGAATTCCGATGCTGCTTTAAAGAGCTCTTAACGTCAGTTCTTCAATATGAATGTGCGGTGCAGAAATAACAGAAGCTGAGATTTGACACGATGCCCTCAAGCTTTGTTCTTGCAGTATCAACCATGGTTGTGCTTCTAGGTTAAATATGCACTTGGTTTCCAGGACCACTGCTTCCATGTGCTTTTCAGGGCCAGCAGACTGTGTATGCCAACAACCAAGGCTGATATTCATCATTTCTCCACGTGACTGACTGAGCCTTTGTATTATGTTTCATTATCATACCCATTGCATTGATGAACAGCTACAGTTAACTGACTTTCCTAGGTAGTAAACATAACCACACCCCAAAAATAAAAAGCTGGGCCCATCCCCCAGCATAAATCATGCTGAAAGGAATAAGCAGAGACACTGCAGAAGCACATGCTAACCAACTCCTCCCGACAAATGTCTACTCCAGAAGAGCCTCTGACAAGGATAAAATGAACTGATCATGCCTGTCAAAATGCCTGGTGCATATTTCCACTGAAGAGTCACCTGATAAAACCCAGGAGGAGAAAATGGGGGCCTTCCTTGATGGACTTAGCTCTTGGAAATGCCAACTGCAGTGTCCTTTGCTCCCAGCACTGCTGGGGCCTGCACAGCTCTGTTCAGGGGACCCCTGCAGGTCTCAGACACTCTAGCTTGCATCAAAGAAATGATTAAATCAAAACCACTTTCGCTTTTCTCATTCTTGTAAAGAGCACTGAAATATTTCAGACAGGTGTGTGTGTGTGTGTGTGTGTGTGTGTGTGTGTGTGTGTGTGCGTGCAGCACAAAGATTCTAGAATGTCTTTTCCCTTCTGGTGTTGCTGTGTGAGCTTCCATATTCCATATGACTTTTGGGTACCACCACCACTGCCCTGACAATGTGACTTTATGTAATTCCCACAGTGCCTGTACGTTTATATATTAAATGACGGAGTTAAAAGATGTCCAGACAGCAGTTGGCACATACTTCTGGATGTGTTTGCAAGAATATGTCAAGAAGAATTTTTTTTTTTTAAATCAGAAGACTGAGTAAGAAGATCACCTTTTACCAAAAGTGGGTAAGGGAGGGCTTTGTCCGGTGTGTTGAGGGCAGGATTGAACCAAATGGCAGAGAAGGGTAAGTTCTCCCACCTGAACTGTATCATTGGTTCCTGCTCCAAGACACTGGAATGCCCTGATTCTCCTGTCTCTGGGCTCCGGAACAAAGTAGTTCATCCCTCATCTCCCAAACCGCCAATGTTTCTTCAGACAGAACCCACCGGCAGCTTTTCCAGCTCTCTGCTTGCAGAAAGCACACTGTGGGACTCATTGGTCTCTATTTTCACCATCAGATGCCATAATCTGTTATCTGTACATGATAGTGGCTCTGCTTCTAGTGGTTATAGCTATTCTCCCGAAGAACCCAGGTTAAATTCCCAGTACCCATACAGCAGCTCAAAGCCATCAATACTTCCAGTTCTAGGGGACCTGATAACCTCTCCTGGCTTCCAGGGGCACAAGACATGTATGTGGTACACAGACTAGCATGCATGCAAAACACTCATATTCATAAAATAAAAAAATTAAAATCCCATAATTTGATTACTTATGCAACTACCTGCTTAGTTTCATTTCTTTCAAATGAATCATGATACAATCACTTTGGAAGCTCACAATGATACTTTAGTTTGTTAAAATAAGGCCAGTTGATCTTGAAACTCTACTCTTAGGCTTATGTTCAAGATGTGGAAAAAAGTCCATAAAAATTTACACAGATATCCAGAGAAGTATGATTCATTTTTAATATAATTTTTATTGATTCTTGGGAATTTCACATCATGCACCCCAGTCCCACTTGTCTCCCAGTTCCCCTTGTAGTGTCTCCCCAAAGGAAAGCTAAAACAAATAACATAAAACACAAACAAACAAACAACAACAACAAAACACTTCTCCATCTTTCCCACTTTCTCCTCATCTCCTCATTCATCTTAGCAGCATTGGGAGCTGCTGTGTATCATACAGTACACTCTTTTGTCCAAACAGCTTTACTTGAAAAGGTTCTTTGTGAAAAGTGTTGTTTATTGGTCAGGCTCAAGGCTTCTTGCTTCTGGTATGCTGACTACACTGAACTCTCACTGAGCCTCCTCAGATATCCTGCTGTTGCCCTGGGCCATGGAGATCACAGGACCAGTCCCTTCACACATTCCAGCAGGTCATAGATGGGGTAGAGACTGGGGTATGACAACTCAAAGCCTTGGATATGTGCCTGTCCGTTAGCTAAGTTGCTCAGTCTGGGCTGCTGGGATGACTCCCCTCAGGTGAGGGCTGAAGCCATCTTTCCCACACCCATGGTAAGGGGTGGGGCCAGCTTTCCCAAATGTAGGGGACTAACTTTTCTATGGGGCCAGCTTTCCCATGCTAGAGTCATGGGGTCTGTTAACCCAGGGTCAGTGAGGAGTGAAGTTAGCTATCCGATAAGGGGGGACAGCTCTCCCAGGGCCAGTGAGGGACAGGGCCAGCTCAGCTTGGCCCTCATACTTGAACACATGGTTTAATACATGGTTCAATATATGGTTTACATGGGTCCCCTGTGGTAACACAGGCAATGGACATCAACACAGACCCCAGATGAAGCAGAACTACGGACCTAGGCATGGCTCTCAGTGGCATTCCAGGCCTAGATGTCACCAAGGTCCTATGTACCTGCACAGGCCACTCAGATTGGCATCACCCTGGCTGCAAAGTGGTCCTTAGACAACAATATGGCCGCAGGTGGTAGCCCAGACTATGTTGGAAGCAATAATATATAAGCAAAAGATTTGTAAGGCTTTGTAAAAATGCCTGGACAAACATTACTGAGAGCAGAAGTGGCTACTGTCTCTAACCCAGAAGCTGTTTTGAACTTGCGAAAGAAAATTTAATTTCTTCAGTGAATTCTCACTGGGTATACAGATCGCTCTCTGTTGGCAAAGGCTGCTAGTTCATTTCCCGTCTTCCATGACTCAAAATAATCACACAGAAAATATATTATTTAAATCACTGCTTGGCCTATTAGCTCTAGCTTCTTATCGGCTAGCTCTTACATTTTAAATTAACCCATTTCTATTAATCTGTATATCACCATGTGGCTGTGGCTTACCGGCAAGGTTCTGGGTAAAGTTCCGACCAGCATCTGTCTCTGGCAGGGCTATATGGCTTCTCCTACTCTCTCCTCCTCTATCTGCCTGGAACGCCCACCTTACCCTATTCTGCTAAGCCACTGGCCCAAACAGCTTTATTCATTAACCAATAAAAGTAACACATATACAGAAGGACTTCCCACACCAGCTCTTAATGGCAGACCCCTTGCCCAGGAGTAGATGGCCAACAAGAAATGAACTCACTGAAACAGTCTACCTGAGCTAAGGGGGGCCTCACCAACACCAGCCAGTCTGGGAAGGAACAAGCATGGGATGGAACTAGTCCCTCTGAATGTGGTTGACAGTATATGGCTGGAGCAGACTGAGGGGCCACTGGAATTGCCAACAGGATTTGTCCCTGATGCTTGTTCTGGGTTTTTGGGAGCCTGTTCTCTTTGGATGGATACCTTGTTCAGCCTAGATAAAGTAAGGAGGGCCTTGGACCTTCCCCAGGGCAGCATGCCTTGCCCTCTGGGAAGTGGATGGGAGGTGGGGTCGGAGTGAGTGGAGGGAATGGGAGGAGGGGAGGGAGTGGGAACTTGGATTGGGTATGTATGATGAAAAAAAGATAGTTTGTTTTCTTTTCAAAAAATAAAAAAGAAATAAGAAATGAGCTCAATGGTATTTTAGGAAAGCATTACCTTTATGAGACAAAATATTAATGATTTCCCATAGAGCTTGCCTGTTTAAATTAGGAATAAGCATTCCTCACCATTTATGGTGTTTTGAATAAGAGGAGTGGTATGATTTGAAATGATTAGAAACTGTGGCCTTGCTGAAGGGAGTGTGTCATTGGGGGTAGTCTTTGACATTTCAAAAGCTTAAGCCAGGCCCAGTGGCTTCCTGATGCTTGTGGTTCTGGATGTAGAACTCTCAGCTCCTTCTCCAGCACCATGTCTGCCTGTGTGCTCCCTGCCATTCTAACAATGGACTACACCTTTGAAATGGTAAGTGAACCCCAATAAATGCTTTCCTTTACAACAGTTACCATGTGTCTCTTCATAGCAATAAAATACTGGTTAAGAAGCCATCCTAACCCCCAAGGTTATGTTAATAAAAATTTATACTATTTTCATTTTACTTATTTAGACCTTTAATCCAAGTGGTTTTCCTCATGAGCAGACAATACGCCAGTCGCTCCCTGTTCCCTAACACTGCATATGATGTAAGCTCCTCCCAACATGAGCTCATGAAAACACCTCTTCTCAAATTTAAAAATAATTTTAAACTTTCCAGAAGCTTTTCTGTTCCCTGCTGGGACCCTTTCCATGTAACTGATTCTTTCTGTTCTTGCTTCACCAGAACCACCTCATCACACTTGGCTCAGTTTCCTGGATGCTTTTGAAGCTGTTGTCTATGAGCTGACACTCTGTTATAGAATACTGTAGACCAGGAGTTGTGAATAAAAATGTCTTCCTCACCGTTTTGGAGTTTGGGACTTCAGGATGAAAAGACCTCCAGGTTTGTTTCCTGGGATAGAGGGCCTCCATGCTGGTTGACAGAGGGCCATCTTTTCCCGTATCCTCACATGGTGGAAGGGCCTTGATAAAGGCACTGATCCTGTTTCCGAGGGTTCCTACTCAAAGACTGCATTATCTCCTCACAGCCCCACTTCCAAATATCAACTATGTCCCTAGGACTTCAACACTGTGGGGATAAGGAGGACACAGAAACAGTCTATACCATGTCCTAGACAACTCTTCTGTTGCTGTCTGTCTTTCCTGTAGTGATTGCCCATCATAAGAGCATCCTATAAAATTTTAGGTCAAGTCATATGAGCATTACATTCCTATGCAAAGACAAGGCTAGCAACATCACAGAGTACGGTACTGCCCCAGATCAATGGCCACCCTCTCACCATCTTTGTATATGGGAGCAGCAGTTACTCTACAATACCCATGGACTGTTAGATGTCTGCAGTCTGCAGGGTAGAATGAGATGTTTGATTTGGCTTCCGGAGAGGAAGCTCATTTTCAGAGCACTCGATGGGTTCTGTTTGTTGTTAAACAACTAGACACATGTTGGCTTGCATTTCCGTTCAAGCCCACATTAATCACAGCCGGTTGTAATCTAGCTGTTGATTGCTGGCAAGGATGAAAGAATGCATCTGCATTCCAGCTAGTTCCATGCATTCAAATCACCCGAAACAATGGAATTAAATTCATGGTAGGTAAAATGAAGTCGCTCAAAATTTGGGAATACAAATCTATGTGGGTATAACCTCTGTAGTGTTTGTCTGATGGAGAGATGTTTCTATCTTGTTAGAACATATGCTAGTGAAAATTGGAAAATGAGAAGTTATAACCATTAAAGGCAATTCTGCTTCTGAGCAACTTACTGGGACAGAAAGTATTGTATACTCTTTCTAAAACTGTAAATTACATCTGGTTTGAACTTCATTTGAAACTCAAGAGTGTGAGAGGACCTTAAGTTTCCTATTGAGCACATATCTTAAATGAGAACCCAGCACTCAGGAGACAGCTGACTGACAGTATCCCACCTCACAAGAAGCCTGAGTGGGTACACGCCAGAGCACTTAATCAAAACTCGCCTCAGCAGCTGTCTCCTTATACATTTATGAGAGCCCTGCAGCAGAAAGCCTTCCAGACAGAGATTCATCAGTCAAGAACTCAGCTTCGCTTTCCTTGATGTCCCGGACAGATTAGCAGATGACCGATTTCTACACCCCAGTAATTGGGCCAGCACGAATCCATGCTGGAGATGAGGCAAATCTGTGGTCTCAAGTGTCATTGTCCCTTGCCTCAGCAGAACTGGCAAAGCTGTCACCAAGGTTACTGGAGTCAAATGGTTTGGGGAGAGATATTTTGCTTTATGCTGTGTGACAGGAGATAAGAAGGAGTCCTGGTGCTCAGGGCTGAGGCTCTGCCTACCAACTCTTCACACTCCAGCATGTCCACACCATTCCTGCTGCTTGTATCTTCACAATAGGAGCTTTCAAGGAAAAGATAGCATCTTTAGTTCTTGGTCTGGTTAAGTATGATCGACCCAGAAAGCACAGTGTATATGTGTGCTCCTAATATTTTCTCACCCTGTGCATGCTTCTGGAGCAACATCACAAGCGCATGGAGCTGTTATCAGTAATTTTTCAATTCTTAAAATTACAATCCAATCAGAATACAAAATTTGTCTTAGATTTGAAAGGTCAATGAGGTGCATGTTCAGCAGCTGTTTCCCTTCTGTTCTTTTGCCTGGTTCTGTAAGGTTTCTGTAAGCTTGTCCTGTGCATCCCCGCTGATGGTAAACAGGCCACAGCTTTGCCTGTGTGTTTAGGATTATGCGTCTTATACTGTATTCCTGGGCTTTAGTGAATTGCATTCTCTCGGTCCCTCTTGGAGTTGATTTTTTGTGCATCGATTGCAGACAAAGAGCTCAAGAGTTATTGAAGAACATGCCAGAACAAAGTCCTTGTGCCCCATCAATGTGGAGGATGGCTATTAGATTGCAGCTTGAAAGTACTGTTTCCACAGCAGGGAGACCACTTGAGAAAAGAGTTTGAGACAAGCAGGTACCTACAATTGTTCTGCCAGGGATAGCTCTGCATGCAGAAAGGGCTTTCAAAATGTCCCCATTTCTTTTATCCAGTAAGAGATGTCAGGCAACAGGACACTGGGTGTGTGAATGTGTTACAGCATCCCCTTGGATGCTGAGTGCTCCCGTGATGTGTTACAGCATCCCCTTGAAAGCTGAGTGCTCCCATGAAGTGTTACAGCATCTCCTCAGAAGCTGAGTGCTCCCATGAAGTGTTATAGTATACCCTTGGAAGCTGAGTGCTCCCGTGATGTGTTACAGCATCCACTAGAAAGCTGAGTACTCCCATGAAGTGTTACAGCATCACCTCAGAAGCTGAGTGCTCCCATGATGTGTTACAGCATCCCCTCAGGCACTGAGTGCTCCCATGAGCGCCTGGAGCTTGTGCTAGTTGGGCGGGGTCCCTTTTAGCCCCTTTGGCTGCCCTCCACAGGCTCAGTGCAGCTGACCTGCTCTTACAGCTGACACTTCGGACTAAAGCCCAGCCCTGCTCCTTATCAACTGGCCACCTTTGCAGAGATGCTCCTCTGCTTCTCTCGTTCTGTGTGTTCCTCTGCTCACCTATGAGAGTGAAATAACACAGGTTTGATATCCCTTATCTCACATGCTTAAGGCCTGAATATCTGTGAATCTCCATTTTAATTTTGGACTATTTACTAGTGTGTGTGTTCATACCTTGTCAGCATTCATTTCTCTTTTTATATATACTTTATATATGTAGCCTAGAGGTAGAATTGTATAGTATATTTATGGCACCCACATTTTCACTGTGCCTCTCATAGGGCTACGTTTGAAATTTATTTCCACTTACGATATCACATTGCTGCTCAGAACATTTGGAATTTTGGGGTATTTCAAATCCTCAATTTTTAGATTAGATTGCTCTGTAGTCCTCATGGCTGTAAAAATCAAATGACCTATACATCAAGCACCTGAACCATTGAGCCATAACTGTACCAAGTCCCTTCTTCTATACTTGTTGGCTCCTGCTACTGTTAGCATCCTGGCACACCTCGCCCTGCCTCTTGGGGACCTTGCAGAGTGTGTCACCCCTGCACCACACACGTGTACAGGGCAGGCAGGGTCCTGTCCCTTTAAAAGGAGAAACTCCGCCTACTTCCAAGTCCTTTTTTATCCCTCTCTCTGTCTGTGTCTCTTTCCTTTTCTTCCTCTCTCTATCTCTCCCTCCTTTCCCTTTCCCCTCTTCCTTCCATTTCTCCAATACCACTCCTCATGTGTATTCTATCTGCATGGTGTTTCTGTCTCTCACCTTCTGTGGGACACCTTGGACCCGCTGAAGTTTCTCTCATGCGGTATTATGTCATTGGTACCGCATGATTCAGCAGACTCTCCTGGCATTTCCTCCTGTTCACCTGCAGCCTGAGGAGTGCTGGGACCCTGGGACCCTGAAACCTCCACCAGCCTCTCTCGCTTTTCTAACTAAAGGATTGCTGGACCCCTCCATCCAACATTTTGGCTAAAACTGATGAACCTCCCAGTGAGAATTCATCTTTCGACTGTGTATTTTGCCTTTAGGTATTTTTGCCGAAAGATGCAAGATTGGGCAACCATGTGTCTCTCTGGCTCAGAGTCTTTCGGGCCTGTGTTCTTATGTAATGGTGTAAAATTAGCCTGTGCTCACCCACTCTCCGAGGCACCTGGACCTAACAGGGACAACCCAAGGCCAGCCTGAGCCACAGTCCATGCTGACTTACTGGGACGCTAGAGTTCAGCCTCCAGACCTTCTAGTTATTCACGGAAAATGTGCCCACTCCAATGTCCCTCCCAGGTATCAATCCTAACGGCCATTACTGGCACTTCATATCCTGATATTTCATGGGATATTTCAGCTTCTGCCAGCAATCCAGTTCATGGAAAGAGACCCCCCCTTCCCTAAACTCATGCTCTCAATTTTCTCTGCCCCAAGCTCCCTCTGTTCTTCCTCCCTATACTCTTTGCCCAAACTCCCTGTTCTCTTCACCTGTCTGTGTGTGTCTGCTCTTTCCTGCGTCTCCCACCTACTGTGTCTCCCACCCCATCCCACTGTGGCTAACAATCAGCCTGTCTCAGGCGGGGTCCTCACTCTGCCTGGGAGCATCGACTTCCCTTCTAAAGGTTCTGTTCTGCTAGGAGCTCATGTTCAAATTGTCTCATTCTTCTGTTTGCCCTGCCTCCCTCCTGTCACCACTGCCGCTGCCATCCCGCCAACCAGGGCTGGGTTCCTCTTTCCTGCCCAGCTACAGGCTGTCCTGAGACAGCAGCATATGTTCAGGATGTTTCCTGTTGGTTTCATATTAAAAGAATGTGTAAATGATGTTGCCAAACGTGTGTTTCTGAATGTACTGAATGTATGTCTTGCTAATTGGGTATTTTTAAATCTGTGCAACTGCTCAAAAAAAAATACCATGTGGTCTGTCAGTACCTTACAACATATGGGCAGGTGCCATCTTTATTAAGGATGACCATGTGACCACCACCATTATGTTTGAGGTTAAAAGAGATACTTCACCGCCATCTTGACTAAGGGCAAAGACGGTCAAGTCAAATGGACTAGCTGCTATCTTTACTAAGGGAGATTAGGTGGGCAACCACCATTTTTACTAAAGGCATATATATACATGTATACATACATGTATATATGTGTGTGTGTGAGTGTATGTAATTTAAACTCAACTGTAATAGGTATACATGTAGCTATTGTTTAGAAAAAATGTTTTAAACAATGACAATGATCTCTTTTAAACAGTCCTAATGAGCTCTGTTCACTGTATCTCCTAGACTGAAAAAAGAAATCTCAAATATTTTAAATTGGCATATACTTTCAGATGATGATAAAAATATATGATTAGTTTTGCTACAACATACTGTATATGTGATTCAACTCTGCTCTAAAATATATTCTTCTTCAGATGTAAATGATTTTATTTGTAAATTATTTGTTTTCCTTAAAAGTAAATTTTATCACTATATTCTATATTGTGATAAAATTTAAGGTTATAAAGATCGATTTCAGATTAACAAAAGCTAACGTAGAGAGATTTATACTACCCAGTCCTTCCTGTAAGCTGTTTATAAGAGTAACCTAACAAAACAAAGTTGAATTAAATCAGGTGTAAACTAAACTTAGAGGATTATTCCCTCCACAACCTTCAGCTTGGATCCAACTCTTCAGGCAGATCCTGTACCAATATCATTGTAGTCATGCTAAGTACTGATGCAATTAGTCATGCTTTCAGAATTAAGCTTAAAACAAGTAACTAAATACCAATTTCTTTATTCAGATAGACCTTGGCAGCCCTCAAATACTTCAAAGATCTAAAGAATATGACATTTAAAATATTGATTTAAAAGCTTATTTTATCAAATAGAGATTCCCGATCCTGGAAGTAACCAAAGATCTCCAAAGAAGATTACGGGGTACCACAATGCCTCCCCCTGGACAAGTCTGCCTCCAGGACTGTGGGCAAGCAGCAGGACCTTGGAGAATGGATTGCACCACTAATGTCCAGACAAAGTACGGTCAGTCTTTTTTATGTTCTTCTTCCACAAAAATTAATAAATAAATAAACAAGCAAAAAACATACAAACAAGGAAAGTCAACTGTCACCTCATGGGACTGGTGAAGACTGATGCTGTTCTTCTAATACTTTTGCCTCCAATACTATGGAGATGTGGGTGTGACTAGCTGGGTATCGACTGGTACCTGTTATTTTTAATTTATCCTTCTGGGATCTCTGATAGTATCGATGGCTAGGCTAGCTATAGCTTTGTCAGTTTGGCAGCATCAGAGAGCCAGATCCTTCCTTCCACAGGATATAGCCAGCCTGTTAGCTC
The DNA here is from genome assembly GCF_014885135.2 of Alexandromys fortis. Lineage (NCBI taxonomy): Eukaryota > Metazoa > Chordata > Mammalia > Rodentia > Cricetidae > Alexandromys > Alexandromys fortis. The sequence continues at coordinate 451,025 of NW_026068208.1, forward strand.
ATCTATATATAAAAAACAAGCTTTGATATTTCTAAAGCTACTAGGTCTTTTGATAAGAAAATGTTCTAAGATATAAAAATTTAAATAAGCCATAGATTTTTAAATATGGGTCTGGATAAAAGGTCTGAGGATATAAAAGTCTGTGCAAGTTTTGAGAGTCCAAGAATGCTTTAAGATATGAAAAGATCTAAAAATAAGAATGTTTCAGGGTACAAGAAAGTGACGTAAAGTGTGCAAATGCAAGTTGTGAAGGCCTGAGGATAAAAAGCTTAAGTGATGACAAAGGCAAGTGATTTGAGCTGTTTGAAAGAATAGAACGTGTTCCAGATTTCACCCTTTCTCGTTATTCTACTGTTCTATGAAGACTCTAAAATGTACAAAGTCTTAACAGTGATCGATGAGTTCTGATAACACTATATCATACCACTGTATGATCACAACTACAAGATCAAGATTTTAAATTTCCGAACCAGGCATGGTGACACGTGCCTTTAATCTCAGCACTCGGGAGGCAGAGGCAGGCAGATCTCTGTGAGTTTGAGGCCAGCCTGGTCTACAAGAGCTAGTTCCAGGACAGGCTCCAAAACCACAGAGAAACCCTGTCTCGAAAAACCAAAAAAGAAGAAGAAGAAGAAGAAGAAGAAGAAGAAGAAGAAGAAGAAGAAGAAGAAGAAGAAGAAGAAGAAGAAGAAGAAGATTTTAAATTTCCTTTGGTTGTTTTTTCTAACTATAGACTTCAAAGTTCCTTTTCATTGCACTAAAAATATGTCACAGTTTTCTGGATTAAAAAAAAGAAGAAGAATGTTAGTGCTTTCAATAAGAATAATTTCTGGCATGACTATACTGCCATTTCTAATGTGTCTAAAACTTATATTTTCACAAGCTCAAAAAATTCTTGTAAGTTCCAAGAAGTCAACTTGGATTCACCTCAAGCAGATCAGACACACTCCAGATAAGTACTGCAAATCAACAGCCTAAGCCTACCCACCTTTCCCTGGTTTTGACACCCACATCCCTCAATTACCAGGACCTAAAAATATTTTTTTCCTAAATTTAACTTTATCTTCTGCTCTGACAGCAACTCGCCAGGTCCAAGAGACACTGAATGGTCCCACATAGCCTGGGCAGCTGAGAAATGACCAGTTATCCCAGGATGTGGCCATCTCCCTAGCTTTCTCAGGTCCCCCAAGGATGGTCAATGTTCCACAAATCATTGGGAAGCAGTCTCATGACTTGGCACCTTCACTTTCCTAACCTGCCATGCCTAACTCCTCACCTTTAATACATAAACAGGTTGGAATGCTAACATCCTGGAACACCTGGCCCCAACCCTTGGCAACCTTGCAGAGTGCATCACCCCTAAATCACACTAATGTGCAGGGAAGGCACTATCCTGTCTCTTTAAAACAAGAAACTGCGCCTACTTCTATCTCTTTTTCTTCTTCCTCTTTTGAAATGCAAATAATAAAAACTCAGAGACAGAAATTGGGGTTCAACCTGAAGATCTGAAAGCAAAGCAACCAGCCACTGACTCTTATTTTACCCTCAGTCTAAACTGTCAACATAGGTAGAACTGTCTTTGAAAATTCCTGCTTCATGGAAAAGTCTGGATACTATGGGCCTGTGGGCTGAAGGTTGGATTCCTCAATGGTACAGAAGAACTTTGGGTAACTGTTCAGGCAGCATATCTCTGTCAATTCTAGAGTTTTGGAAGTTGCTTATAATGCACTTCTTGTTTACTTAGGTAATGTTGTATCCTTCTGGGATCTTTGATGGAGTTGAAGAATTTATTTATTGTTATAGTTTTCCTTAATTATGATAAAAGATAAAATAGATATAAATATTGTAACTGTAATTCTTGTTTGATATTTGTTTTGCTATATATAATTTTACTATGTTAAAGTTAAAGCCTTCCTTTTTGTTTAAACTGAAAAGGGGAAATGGTATGGGAGGTCCTTCTGTCTATACGTTGCTTTTACTGGTTAATGAATAAAGAAATGGCTTGGGCCTATAGCATGGGAGGAGGAAGGCAGAGTCAGAGAGACACCATGGAGCCACCAGAGACAGATGCTAGAAATTTTACCCTGTAAGCCACAGCCTTGTGGCAATACACAGATTAATAGAAATGGGTTAAACTAATATGTAAGAGTTAGCCAATAAGAAGCTAGAGCTAATGGACCAAGCAGTGACTTCATTAATACAGTTTCTGTGTGGTTATTTTGGTTTTGGGCAGCTGGGATGAACAAGAGGCTCCTTCTCCAACACCCAAGAAAGATTTTGATGCTCACAAATAAGCACGAAGCAGTCTTGAGAATCCACCATCTCAATCCCCTCAACCTGCCATGACTAATTCCCACCTTTTTATTATATGAAAATGGAGGGAATGTTGTAGTCTGCTGGCCTGGCCTATCACCTGGGTACTGCTGCAGGAGCTCTTTACTCTCCTTCAGCCAATAGCCTTTAAGATACCAGCCCACTTTGGCATGGTCTCTGTTGCTTTTTAAGGCAGCGGTAGCCGAGTGCTCTCTCTCTCTTGCTTTGGACTCCGCTTCTGGCTACTAGACTCTTTTCCTGGTCGTGCTGAGGGCTGTTGTCTAGGATGGTAATCTGTAAGTTTTTCCTTTAAATAAATAACCTTTTTATTAATCTTAATTCCAAACTGGTGTGGGATTGTTTTGTGACTTGCGCCTTCATCTGGCGCTCAAGGTTTGGCACCCCCACCCCTGGCTCAGCTGCC
>NW_026068208.1:454380-455968 GCF_014885135.2 Alexandromys fortis
TGCCATCTGCTGGTTAACAGATAAAATGGCAGGTTTCATTTTTAATGGGACTTTTGCTGCGGTTTTTGCTGCCACTATGGAAGAAATCACAAGAGGCCTATATGTCTATGGAGGTACCTCAATTTACTGGTTATTAGGCTTCAGTTTTCTTCTCCATATTATATTATTATGGAAGTATATGGCATTAATTGATAGAATTAATACCATGATAGGAAAATTGACTCCATATCTAAGGGTACTAGGAACTTACCTGAGAGGGTCCAGGCTGTTGAATTGGACATTCAGAAGTTATCACAGAGTTTTGATAAGGTAACAGACAGAATAACTTACCTCCAGGATGGCAACTTACATGATATCCAGGAACAGTTCAAGGAGGAGATACTATCATTGAATGGAAACATCAGGACCTTGGAATCACAGGTACAGAATGGGGACCAGAAAATTGATACTGTAGGGAAATCACTAGAATCATTTGCAGGTCAGGAGATTCAGGCTTTATGAGAGATTATGATTAAGAGATTTGAAATGATTGAGGAAATTATTGGAGCTGATGAACAGGGTGAGAAGACACAAGGGCAGGATACACTGTCACCACAGGCTGTCAGAACTGGTTTAGCCAGGATTTTAGCGATGTACCCAGTAATTTACTCTGACAAAATGTTAACTTCTAAAGGCTCAAAGGGAGCCAAAGAAGGTAGATGGACTTTGATAGGAATGAATAATCTAAAGGAAATTAAACGCACCATTGTTACTTATGGCTTGCACTCTACATTTGTTAAGGAAATAATAAGAACGTGGGCTTCTAATGTGAGGGCTACGCCCCATGATTTCTCAAAGTTAGCATCAGCGGTATTTGAGGATGGACCTTCCTTGATGTTTGGTATTTATTTCAGAAAAGAATTCAAACATATGAAACAGCAAGGAAGAGCAAAATGTGTGGAGGTTCTGCAGGATCAAATTCTTGGCATAGGAGCTTGTACTGATCCACACGTCCAAGTTCTTTACAACGAAGAAGTATTGTTCCTACGCTACAAAGCAGCCTTGAATGCTTGGGCTAGAATACCTGAACCAGGGAGAAGGGTCAAGTCATATACCAGGGTTAGGCAGGGACAGGGAGAACCCATGCCCACATTTCCTTGGCCTTCTTTTACACATTGATCATCCTGGTCCAGCCTTCTCGACTTTCCTGCTATCACTTCCTGTATGATCACCTTCCTTGACATGCCATTATTAGAGTCTTTCCCAATGAGAACGCTGATACTTTCCATTTACTAAATAGACTCTTCTTTCTATGTTTAAAGTCTCATTCTAGGTGCTGAGTGGAGTTATTGTCCTCTTGCAGTATGTAAGGAGAAACACTACCCCAAGGCACAGTTTTTCTGATCTACCATGAGTGGTATGCTAGTCACAGCTAAAACATGGCTTTACCCTTAATCGAGCTTTTTCAACTACTTAGTTACTTTTTCATTGTTCAAAGATAGCGTGATCAAGACATAAAAGACCTCTAAATGGGTCATAGTGTTAGACATAAGTAGGCTTGAGAGAGAGAAGAAAAAGAATATAGTGAATAAAGTTAATGCCTTAAAAA
>NW_026068208.1:457883-460766 GCF_014885135.2 Alexandromys fortis
AGGGTATGTGCAGGTGTACACATACCTGTGTTCCCTCAAAAAAAGAAAAAGGGGAAATGGTGTAGGATGTTCTTCCTTCTATGTGTTGCTTTCATTGGGCAAATAAAGAAACTGCCTTGGCCTTTTGATAGGGCAGAACTTAGATAGGCAGGGAAGACAGGACTGGATGCAAGGAAAAAGAAGGCAGTGTGGCAGATGCTATGGCTCTCCTCTCCGAGACGGATGCTGGTTAGACTCATGTCAAGTAGCGATACACATTAATGGAGATGGGTTAAATGAATATGTAAGAGTTAGTCAATAAAAGGTTAGAAATTAATGGGCCAGGCAGTGTTTAAATGAATACAGCTTATGTGTAATTATTTCGGGTGTAAGCTAGCCACGTGGCCGGGTGCCAGGACCACAACCCTCCACCATCTTTACTACAGTTTATGGTTTCAGGCAGCGAGTCCATGAGCATCATGGTGGGGAGCATAATATCAGGTTTACATCTTGATCTACAAGAACAATACAGACAAAGCTAACTGTGAATGGCATGTGCTTTTTAAACCTCAAAGCCCACCCCCACTGAAATACTCCTCCAGCAAGGCCACACCTGGAGATCATTCTCATTTAGACCACTACATTTGATAACTATCATGCTGCCATACAAGGAGCAATCCTGGTGTAATGTGATCACTTTGTGGCAGCTTTTGTCGGTGTCCTGTGCTGTGTGAGTCAATAGAAGAAAGACAGAATGCAATTTGGCTTCCAAGCAGCAAAGGGAGCCAGCTTCTGATGAATAGACTTCTCTGCAAAAGCCTCTTTCTTGCTAAACAAAGACATCTTTAGCAAGTCGATTTCCACATACAAAAACCTCTTATCTGGACTTGTTTGAAGAAATTGTTACTTAAGCAATTCTCAGTCACAAGAAACTTCCTGATTTGGCAGGAACATTGGAGACTAAGTTATGCAAAGGCCCTGTGAATCCTAAAGACCCTCTCAGATAACAGTCACTGACTGTTAAAGGACAATTCTGAGCCCAGGTGGCATCACTCAGAATTCATGCCAGATACAATGACTCTGCTGAATCTTTTACTACACTTGTTACATACAGTAAGTAGGTAATTTTATATCTCCATAGTTTAGCGGAGTAAACTGAGTCTTATGGTATATTGGCAGTATAGGATATCTACATCCTAAAATGATTCATTAAACGGTATTTTTCTGTTTTGGCTTAAGTTGTTCAAGGTCACACAACTAGTATGTAATGGAATAAAAAAATTGAACCCACTCTGATTCCAAAACCTGAGAACCTGTTTTTTTTTTTTCTAACACAGTCTTGACATATAATCTGGGTTGTCTGACTCAGTGTTTATCTGCCTCTATTCTCAAATGCTTTGACTATAGACCTGAACCCAATAAGCAAAGCCTTTATGTTTTGACTGTTCAATGAGGATGTGACTCTTTAGTTATGAAAGTTACTTAATTGTTCATAAATTTCTAGGACCTGGCAAAGGAAAATAACGAAATTTAGAAAGGCAATTGGATAAGGTGACAAGAAAGGATTCAGAGGTCTAGAAGACTTCAGTAATTTGAGAGAAGATGGGAGAATATACAGCAGCTATGGCCTATATGAAGTGACCCTTTGCTATGTTAGCAAGAGTTCTGGAGCAGATCTATATGAAATTTGACTTCATTTTATTAACCCATCAGAACTGTGTGATCATAAGCAAAGTGCATGTGTGGATGATGCAAAGTGCAGCTGGTTGTGAATGCTTCTTCCGATCTGCATTGCACTAGTGCACACAGTAGGACCTCGTCCTCAGCTCTCATTTTCACAGCTCAGAGAACTGTCAAAGCCATATGTATCCTGTAGGTTAGCCCAAGTCCCCATTATAAAGGTGTGTCCAGGTGGATTACTGAAGATCTCCATCTTTTCTATATCCCTGCAGTATCTTAAAAGTGATATTACAACAAGAAACTTAGGAAGACATCAGAAGGGACCCACCTGGTAAGGCAATTTAGCAAATATTTTAAGAGATGTGCATTCTCTCCATCTTTGAGAAAATAAACTAGTGATGATAGAGGGATGACCCAGCAGTTAAGAGTAGTTTCTCTTCCAAGGGACCTGATTTCTGTTCCCAGTGTTTATATCTCCAGCTCACAATCACAAGATATGAGTATCTTGCCTGTTTGAGTCTTCTAGTTTAATAGGATATTTTTAGCAATTTTGAAATGTACAATGAGTATATTATAAATGTTTTCATGACCAAAAGACAAAATAAAAGGCAGAGAGAGAATATTCAAATTAACAAAATCAGAAACAAAAAGGGGAATATAACAACAGATACTGAGGAAATCTAGACAATCATGAGGTCATACTTCAGAACTTCTACTCCACAAAATTGGAAAATCTGAAAAAAAGGAAAAAATTTTAAATAGATACCACTTACAAAAATTAAATCAAGATCAGATAATCATTAAAAGTTTCCCAGCCAAACAAAGCTCAAGGTCAGATGGTTAAGTATAGAATTCTAGATGAGCTAATACTAGTAATCCTCTAATTAGAAACTGATGGAGGTAGGCCTTGTATCTTATCTGTTGCTTTCATTGGTTAATAATAAAGAAACTGCCTCGGCCCTCATAGGACAGAAAATTAGGTAGGTGGAGTAAACAGAACAGGATGCTGGGAAAAAGAAGCTTAGTGAGAGAGTCGCCATGATTCTCCCACTCCAGACAGACGCAGGTTAAGATCCTCCCTGGTAAGCCAGCTCATGGGCTACACAGAATATTAGAAATGGGTTAGAACAATATGTAAGAGCTAGCCAATAAGAAACTGGAACTAGCCGGGCCAGGCAGTGTTTGAAAGAATACAGTTTCCGTGTAATTATTTCTGGGCATAAG
>NW_026068208.1:463400-465751 GCF_014885135.2 Alexandromys fortis
GAGAGTCGCCATGATTCTCCCACTCCAGACAGACGCAGGTTAAGATCCTCCCTGGTAAGCCAGCTCGTGGGCTACACAGAATATTAGAAATGGGTTAGAACAATATGTAAGAGCTAGCCAATAAGAAACTGGAACTAGCCGGGCCAGGCAGTGTTTGAAAGAATACAGTTTCCGTATAATTATTTCTGGGCATAAGCTAGCCATGTGGGCGGCCGGGTGCCCGGGACGCAGCCCTCCCGCTGCCCTTATTACAACAAGAAACAGAAAAAAATTGCCAATTTTTTATGAGGTTACAGTCACCCTGATACCCAAACCATAGATGCAACAAAGAAACAGAAATTACAGACCAATTTCCCTCATGAACACTGATACAAAAATACTTAATAAAATACAGACAAAATCTTAGAACACATCAGAAAGACCATCCACCATGATCAATTAGGCTTCATCACAGAGATGCAGTGATGATTCAACATATGAAAATCTGTCAATGTAATCCACCATATAAGCAAACTGAAAGAAAGAAAAACATGATCATTTCATTAGATGCTGAAAAAGTCTTTGATAAAATACAACATCCCTTCATGATAAAGGCCTTAGAGAGATCAGGGATACAAGGAGCACACCTAAACATAATAAAAGTAATATACAGCAAGCTGACAGCCAACATAAAATTAAATAGAGGGAAACTCAAGGCGATCCCACTGAAATCAGGAACAAGACAAGGCTGTCCATTATCTCCATATCTATTCAATATAGTACTTGAAGTTTTAGCTAGAGCAGTAAGATAACTAGAGATCAAGGAGATTCAAATTGGAAAGGAGTAAGTCAAAGTATCACTATTTGCAGATGATATGATAGTATACATAAATCATCCTAAAAATTCTACCAGGTAACTCCTACAGCTGATAAACACTTTCAGCAAAGTGGCTGAATACAAAAACAATCAGTAACCCTCCTATATAAAACTAATAAATGGAATAAGAAAGAAAACAGGGAAACAATGCCCTTCACAGAAGTCACAAATAATAGAAAATATCTGGGTGGTGACTCTAACCAAGCACATGGAAGACATGTATGACAAGAAGTTTCAGTCTTTGAAGAAAGAAATAGAAGAAGACACCAGAGATAAAAAGATCTTCCATGCTCATGGATCAGTAGGATTAACATAGTAAAAATGGCAGTCTTGCAAAAGCAATCTACAGATTCAACATAATCCCAATTAGAAATCCCAACATCGTTTTTTACAGACCTTGAAAGAACAATATTCAACTTCATGTGGAAAAACCAAAATCCAGGGTAGCCGAAAACAATCCTGCATAATAAAAGAAGTTCCAGAAGTGCCGCCATCTATGATTTCAAGCTCTACTACAGAACTATAGTAATACAAACTAAATGGTATTACAAAAAAAAAACAGACAGGTGGATCAATGGAATCTAATTGAAAACTCAGGGGTAAATCTACATATACCTGGACACCTGATTTTTAAGAAAGAAGCAAAAATTGTACAAGGAAAAAAGAATGCATCTTCAAGAAATGGTGCTGATCTAACTAAATGTAGGCATGTAGAAGAATGCAAATAAATCCATATCTATCATCCTGTACAAAACTTAAGTCTAAGTGGATCAAAGACCTTAATATAAAACCAGATACACTGATCCTCATTAAAGAGAATGTGAGGAATAACACTGACCACATTGCTAGATTTAGTCACTAGTCAGAAAGACTAAGATCAAAACCACAAGTGACAGCTCATGCTGGAGAGATGTGGAGCAAGCGGGAGACCTCTTCCATTGCTGGTGGAAGTGCAAACTTGTACAGTCACTTTGGAAATCAACATGGTGGTTTCTCAGAACTTTAGAAATTGATCTTCCTTAAAACTCAGCTACACCACTATTGAGTATATACCTAAAGGATGATCAATCATACCACAAGGACACTTACTTAACTATGCTTATAGCAACTTTATTCATAATAGCCAGAACTTGGAAACAACCTAGATGTCATTCAACTGAAGAATGGATAAAGAAAATAATGGTACATTTACATAGTGGAGTATTACTCAGCTATTAAAAACAATGACATCATGAAATTTACAGACAAATGGATGGAACTAGAAACAAATCATCCTGAGTGAGGTAACCCAGACCCAGAAAGACAAACATAGTAGGTACTGATTTATAATTGAGATTAGCTGTAAAGTAAATATCTACACACTCAGAGAGGCTAGGTAACAAGGAGGGGTCAGGTGGATGCTTGGATCTCCCTGAAAACTGGAAACAGGATAGATTTTGAGGGGGAACTGAGGGCAGGTGGGAATAGAAATGTAAGGGATCAGGTGGGGGGGGGG
>NW_026068208.1:472295-473896 GCF_014885135.2 Alexandromys fortis
GTAGGTACTGATTTATAATTGAGATTAGCTGTAAAGTAAATATCTACACACTCAGAGAGGCTAGGTAACAAGGAGGGGTCAGGTGGATGCTTGGATCTCCCTGAAAACTGGAAACAGGATAGATTTTGAGGGGGAACTGAGGGCAGGTGGGAATAGAAATGTAAGGGATCAGGTGGGGGGGGGAGGGGAGAGTACTTAAAGAGATTACTGGAAAAGGGGAGCCATTGGGGAGTAGAATTTTAGGAGCCAGAGCTGTCAAGGACATCACAAGAAAACCCACAGAATCAACCAAAACAGCTCCTAGAGGCTCACAGAGACTGAACTGACAACCAAAGAGCATAGGCCCTCTGCGTATATGCGACAGTTGTGTAGCTTGGTGGTCTTGTGGGAGCAGGGGCTGTCTCTAACTCATTTGCTGACATTTAGATCCTTGTTACCCACTCTGGATTGCTTTGTCCAACCTTAATACAAGGGAGTTGCTTAATCTTACTACAATTTGATATAGCATGTTGTGTTGCTACCTATGGGAGGCCTGCCTATTTTAGGAAATGGAGGAAATGTAAATGGGGAACAGGAGGGAGGTGGGGAAGAGGGGAAACTTCAGTTGGGATATAAAATACATAAATTAATTTACAAATATATAAATCTATTGTCTCATATGCTTAGGTTCGTGTAGTCATTCTACAATATGAACATATATAAGAATATGTTGTTGCAGAATATTCCTTTACACTGCGTAAAGATGTGTTACTGTGATTGGTTTAATAAAGAGCTGAATGGCCAATAGTTAGGCAGGAAAAGTTTAGGCAGGGCTTCTGAGGGCAAGGAGGTCTTGGAGAAGAAGAAAGGCAGAGTCACCACTCAGAAGCAGAAGAAGCAGTATAGGCAGAATGGAGATGAGGTAACAAGCATGTGGAAGAACGTAGATTAAAAACATGGGTTAATTTCAGTTGTAAGAGCTAGTTAGAAACAAGCATAAGCTAAAGGCAAACTTTCATAATTAACAAAAAGAAGTTTCTATAACATGATTTGGGGGTTGGTGGTCCAAAAATACCTGCTACACATTATACCCTAAAACACATGTAGTTTTTTAAATCAATTTAAAACCCAAAGAAAGAATCCTGAGTATGGTGCACACACCTGTAATCCTGAGTGTGGTGCACATGCCTGTAATCCTGAGTGTTGTGCACATGCCTGCAATCCCAAGTATAGTGGACACACCTGCAATCCTGAATGTGGTGCACACACCTATAATCCTGAGTATGATGCACACACTTGCAATCCCAGCACTTCTGAGGCAGAGGTGGGTGGATGTCTAGGAGTTCAATGCCAGCCTGGCTTGAATAAGTTCCAGGATATTCAAGATTATACATGTTATGATTTACGGAGCAAGTGACCCTGGCAGATCCCATTGTCAGGTGGTGTGGGGGACCGTGGTGGATAAGGGACAGAACTTATCCATGAAGAGAGAACTTGGGTATAGAGATATTGGTATTGGGGAGGGGAATATGGGGGAGAGAAAGAAAGAGTAAGGGAGAGAAATAGAGGGAGGGAGGGAGGGAGGGAAGGAGGGAGAGAAAGAGAGAGAGAGAGAGAGAGAG
>NW_026068208.1:484452-494730 GCF_014885135.2 Alexandromys fortis
CGCCCGAGGCGAGCCCGCCCCCAAGGGGCGGGCTTATCCCTACATCTGATAAGTGAGGTAAAGAGAGAAATTAAACGAGACCCAATGGCTAACTTGTCTAAAAGCATCTTTGAGAAAGAGTGAGGGTTGTGCAATTGGTTCAGGACACCCCAAGGCCTATTTGTCAGTGCAGGGAGCAGGGACCAGGGCTGAGTAGCCCAAGGGACAACAGCCCAAGATGAGAAACAAGATCTCAATCCTCAGCCGTGGGGAACTGCTAGAGGTGAATGTGAGCAAAAGCTGACCTGGAGGTGGGGACCTTACCATTTGTAGTCGGTGTTGTGTGCAGTGATGCGGTCTGCAGGGAGCTGGAAAGTGGTCCAGGATCCCCACATGCCTCACCCTGTCCGCCCACGAGCAGGAGCTAACACAGAGAGAGCATGATAGAGACATGCACCAATGTTATGTTACCCTGGCAGATCCCATGGTGGTGTGGGAGATCACGGTGGGTAAGGGACAGACAGATACGCCATGCAGAGAGAGCCCGAGTATGGAGAGTTTATTTAGTGGGTATTGGGAGGGTATAAGAGTAGGGGTGTGTGGGGGAACTAGAGAGAAAGAGAGATAAATAGAGGGACAAAAAGAGAGGGAAGAGGAGAGAGAATAAGGAAAAAGTAGAGAGAGAGAGAGAGAACACTGCCTCTTCAGAAGGACAGCAGAAGGGAGAGAAAGGGGACCCCCCCCAAGGCTTGCCTCAGTGCTTAGAGAAAAACTTGCAGTGGGCAGAGCTTGTTTCTTAAAGGGACAGGGTACCCAGGGTACCCTGACAAGGGCAGTCCAGCAAAATCATAACAATACAGATAAATCCTCATCTCAAAAGCAAAACAAAAGCAGAGAAAGGACTACGTTAAAAACTCTTAGGGCCAATTGCAGTTTTTGAAAAGATGAAAAGCTATTAGCAAAGCAGGCAGGTTTGAGAACCAGGTAAGAGTTTGAAGACTGCAGCCAATATTATTCCCTGATACCACTTACAGATACCACAAAAAAACGTTCACTGACTTACCATGTCTCTCAAGAGTCAGCTGTAAGAGCTGACAGAAGAGCTCATGTGGGAGTGTCATATATCAATCTGTTGATTTCATTGGTTAAGCACTAAAGAAACTCCTTGGCCCTGATAGGTTAAAACATAGGTGGGAGGAGTAAACAGAATAGGATGCTGGGAGGAAGAGGAAGTGAGCTCAGACTCGACAGCTCTGCTCTCTGGAGCAGAGGCCCTGCTTCGCTCTCCTGGGCATACGAGATGAAGCTTCAACCCAGGATGGACGTAGGTTAGAATCTTCCCGGTAAGCGCACCTTGGAGTTAGAAATGGGCTAGTCCAGGTGCGAGAATTAGCCTAGATAGAAAAGGGCCAAGCAGTGTTTAAATGAATACCGTTTGTGTGTTGTTATTTCGGGCATGAGCTAGCAGGCGGCAGGGGTGCTGGGGACGCAGCCCAGCCGCTCATATTGCAACAAAGAGCTGTCTGGGGCTGATTGGGTAACAGGTTACAAAACCTTCTGAAACCAGACCAGGCTCAGTTGCTGTGATTCCATTCAACATTGGGTTTGTCTGCTGAGGCTGGGGTAGGTGCTCAGTTCAAACCATGGCCTTCTACAAATTCTTCCGTAATAACTAAAGGTGATGGTAGAGATGTCACAAGATTCATGAAGCATGTACATACTTGTCTGTGTATGTGTGTTCATCCTGGTGTCTATAACATAGTAATGGAGACATTTGACCCCTTCACTACCTAGTGCTCTTCCCAGTCTGGCTAAAAGTCTTTATCAGACTGTTGTGGACTATGAAGGGAACTAAGGTGTGGATGAAGAACAAGCCTTCTACATGCCAGACAAAGGCAGACAGGACTTTGAACTCTGCCATTCCCATCCCTCTTCCTCAGATTCCCTCACTTTCATCAAGTATTTATCACATAGTTAAGTGTCAGATACCATTCAACGAGAAGAAGGAGAAGCCCTTAGCACTTATGGAACTTATCAGTTACTAGGGAAGCAAATATACCCATAATTCAAATTGCAGGCATCTATAAAACTGTGCTGGAAGTAACAAGGTAAACTGTCTGTGAAAGCATAGTCAGAAGGTTGTCTTGGATGGGCAAAAAAACCCATGGTGTGAACTATTTTGCACACTTAAGGAAACACATGCATTTGGTTATCCTGACTCACCAACTGTAGGCAGCAACAGATGTGATAACTCTGTATATGAAGCATCTGACAGTTTTGAGAAAAATAAAGAAAACTGTGATGCTGGTCAGTTACTCTCAGCAGCTCCTGGTAGGGATGAACTTCATTATAAAGTTAACCAACTTCTAGTATCTCAGAATATTGTGAAGGATAACAAAGAACTTAGTGATAAAATGATCAACTCCAGAGGCACATAAACAGACTAAAGCTTTCTAAGTGTGCCCTGGAAAAAAATCTTCTCTCCAGTAGTTACAGAGTTCAACTTGTAGAAAACAAACCAAAGCCCTCAATATAAGGTTAAATGAACAACAGAAAAAAAAAATCAGTTCCCAGTCCTGTAGGGTGCTGGTTGTTAAGTAAGGGCATTCATTGGTAAAGAATGGTATCATGTAACATGGGCTGGGGATGTGTGGGAGGACCCTATTGAAGCTGAGAACTTTGAATCCTCAGATATTCAAGAACTTATCTCACCTGAGGAAGTAGTCTCGCCACCCTCAGCAGAAGATGTATGCTCCGTTGGAGAAGGCTTTCCAACAGGTCAAGGCTTCTTTACCACTTGGACCATGTTATCCAACAAACCTGATGGTACTCAAAGTGGGAGTAGCAGATAGGGATGCTGGAGCCTTTGGTGGGCCTCTATAAATGTATCACAGAAAAAAACTTTGGGATTTGGAACAAAGCTCTGTCATCATCTGCAGAAAATTATTCTTCCTTTGAAAGATAGCTCCTGGCTTGCTATTGGGCCTTAGTGGAACCTGAACATTTGAAAATGGGCCATTAAGTTACCATGCGACTTGAGTTGCTCGTTGAAAACTGCATGTTATTTGACCAACCAAGGCAGGATGTGCACATCATCAAATGGAAAAGGTATATGCTAGATTGGGCCTGCCTTAGAGTTTTCATTGCTATGAAAAGACACCATGACCATGCAACTCTTATAAAGAAAACATTTAATTGGGGCTGGATAGCTTACAGTTTCAGAGGCTTGGACTAAGCTTCATGATAAAATGAACTATTATCATGGCAGGGAGCATGGTGAGATGCAGACAGACATAGTGCTTGAGGGACAGTTGAGAGTCCTATACCTTTCAGGCATCAGGAAGTCAACTAATTGTCACCCTGAGGGAAGCTTGAGCAAAAGAAACCTCAAAGCCCACCCCTCACTGTGACACACTTCCTCCAACAAGGTTACACCTCCTAATAGTGCCATGCCCTTTGGGGCCCATTTTCTTTGAAACCACCACAAGGCCTGAGCAGGTCCTGGATGCAGTAGAAACTACATGAAGAAGTTGCCCAAATGCTCATGGTTTCTACTCTTATTACAATGCTGCCTACTGCCAAGCATGCACCTCTGACATCATGGGGTGTTCCCACGATCAGTTGACTGAGGAAGAGAAGACTAGGGCCTGGTTTACTGATGGTTCTTCACATTTTCAAGGTGCCACCCAGAAGTGGACAGCCCTGAAAGACACTGGCAAAGGGGAAATCTTCACAGTGGGGAAATCTGGGCACTATACATGGTCATGGATTGTGTTTTGAAGGAGAAATGGTTAGCCGTGGTGCAGGAGAATTGTCTGTATTCTGTCAATCATGTTTTAAATAAATGCTGATTGGCCAGGCAGGAAGATTAGGCAGGAAAACCAGACAGGAAGTAGAGGTGGAGCAAAGAGAACAGGAGAATGCTGGAAAGGAGGAAGCCCATTCTCCCATTCTAGCCCAGACCACGGAGAATCAAGATGTAACCTGCCCGGCTGAAAGGTACCGAGCCACATGGCTAACATAGATAAAAATAATGGGTTAATATAAGCTAAAAGAGTTAATAAGAAGACTGAGCTAATGGGCCAATCAGTTTTATAATCTTATGGAGATCTCTGTGTGATTTTCTTTTGGGCTTGCTGGCTGTGGGGTACTGGGCTGGACAGAAACCCCAACAAGCAGCACCCTCCATGTTACATAGCTGTGCAATTGTTCACTGATTAATGGCTTGTGGCTGGTGAGCTGGGAAGACGGTCAGGGACTTGGAAAGCATGATTGGAAATTGGTAAGAAAGACATCTGAGAAAGAAGTACATAGATAGATCTCTCCAAACGGATAAGAGATATGAAGATACTTGTGTTCCGTGTAAATGCCCACCAAGAGTGACTTCAGCTGAGGAAGAGTTTAATAATCAAGTAGAAAGGATGACCCATTCTGTGGACAGACAAGCTCTTCCCCCAGCCATTCTTATCACTGCCCTAAGGGACCAGGAACAAACTGGTCATGGTGGCAAAGATCAGGGTCATCAGGAATGAAGGTATGGCTCACTCCTCCAGGAAAGGAGCCAAGACCTGGTGAGGTGCTTGCTGAGGGTGGAGGAAATACAGACTGAACAGTAGAGGAAGGTAGTTATAAATATCAGCAAAAACCAGGTGACCAGTTACAGAAATGGGAATTATAACTGACATGAGTTCTTCTGCTGTGTTTTGTTAAGAATTTGTGTACTTTCCCCAAATTTCTTCATCATGTGATGTAACATTAAGAGAGTATCAATGATTATCATATTTAAGTTTGAGATACTGAAAGAATGTCCCTAAGGGATATTGCTACATATTATAAATTTACAATTTGCAACTGTATGAGGGATAGTTATATCATGGTATGCATAATTATGACATAAGGAAATATGATTGTGTGTCAAGTTGGCAAGGGGTGGATTGTGTTGACTATTTCTGATTGTTAATTTGACTATACCTAGAATGAACTATAATCTAGAAAAGGAAGGTACATTTGTGATCCAGACCTTGAGGCAACAAGACAACTTGCCTTTGATCCAGCTCTTGAGACAGAATGACACATACCTTTAATCCAGGTCTTGAGGTTGGAAGACACACCTTCAGTCTGGACCACACCATTTGCCGGATGGAAAATTGAAGGGAGGGAGTGTTCATTCTTCACCTGCTTGCTCTCACCTTGTCAGCACTTCCATTCCTTCACTGGCATTGGCTCCTGCTTCTTCAGGATTCCAACATATATAGGAGACCAGCTGAGATACCCAGACTTACGGGACTGAGCATCTACTGGACTCCTGAACTTTCTGTTCACAGTTAACCATTGTTGGACTCAGCCTGTAAGTCATTCCAATAAATTCATGTGTGTGTGCATGTATATATGTGTATGTATACCATACACATACACATGATAGATAGATAGATAGATAGATAGATAGATAGATAGATAGATAGATAGATATTCACTCTCTAAGTTCTGTGACTTTAGACAACCCTGACTACTATACTGGGGCTGTCCTGGAACTCATTGTATTCCAGGGAGACCTTGAATTCTTCATCCTCCTTTCTCCAGCTCTCGAGTCCCTGGGTTGCAGCTGTGTGGCTATGTGATTGATACTGGGAATCAAATCCAGAGCTTTGTGCATGCCACACAAACACTCTGCTACCTAAGATACATCTCCAGCCACAGAGCCGCCTTTATTTATTTATTTATTTATTTATTTATTTATTTATTTATTTATTTATGATTTCTGTCTCTTCCCCACCACCACCTCCCCTTTCCCTCCCCCTCCCCCAATCAAGTCCCCCTCCCTCATCAGCCCAAAGAGCAATCAGGGTTCCCTGCCCTGTGGGAAGTCCAAGGACCACCCTCTTCCATCCAGGTCTAGTAAGGTGAGCATCCAAACTGCCTAGGCTCCCACAAAACCAATAGGTGCAGTAGGATCAAAAACCCATTGCCATTGTTCTTGAGTTCTCAGTAGTCATTGTCCGCTATGTTCAGCGAGTCCGGTTTTATCCCAGGCTTTTTCAGACCCAGGCCAGCTGGCCTTGGTGAGTTCCTGATAGACCATCCCCATTGTCTCAGTGTGTGGGTGCACCCCTAGCGGTCCTGAGTTCCTTGCAAAGCCGACATTTTAAGTAGGCCGAAGGTGAACAACTTTATAATACTGTCTCTTTCTCTTTCATTCTCTCCACCCAGACTCCAACTCCACATGCAGAAGAGTTGAATTTCTGCACAGCAGAAGACTTGAGGGCACCAGAGCTCTCCTCCCTGCCTTTTCCTTTCTGCCCAGGTGTGCTGTCTGTCTCACACCAGGGACTGTTCTGCGAGCACACTGATAGGCTCCTTCCCTATTTGGGAGGTACTGCACAGAAGGTTTTCAATCCATTGCCTATACCTGAGGGAGAGAGAAGCAGATGCCACTTCAAAGGGGCCTGATTAGAGAACATGCTCACTGACAGTGTACCTGATTGGTATCCATGCCTTCACAGCCTCACCATCTGTTTCTGTGGATGCAGCCTCAAGGGTTGGCATAATAAACTTGGGGCTAGGAGGATTTGAGGGAGGCTGTGTGGCATCTGTGTGCTGTCTCCAACTAGGTGGACAATGTGTGTGTATGGGGGGGGGCATGGCCATGACTAGAAGGTAGAGGAAACTTCCCAGATATCAGCTAAAAGAGGAGAGATGAAGAGCTCCATCTGTGTTTCTCTGGGGACATCATTAGAGTGGACACAGGCAGAGATAGAGGGGGATACAGGCGCAAAAAGCAAGCACTTAAAGATGAATGGTATTGTAGGTAGATATATGAACATTAAAAATAAGAGAAAACTCAGAGGGCTGCAGGGTGTGAATGTTTGTGGTTCCAGGATGAGCTTTGTGTGTGAGGAAATGGATTCTTGCTGCTCCCTCCTGCTGCTGTCTAGCCCAGCGTAGCTATTCTGTGTCCTGCAAACATTGCTATGGTCTAACAGGTACCTGCCAGCCAATGGTCATCTCATCTTGTCCTTGTGACCCTGAAGTCTTTTCCTTGGGCTGAAGACCAGGTAATAATTAACCTCTCCACTGACACTTAGGTAAACAAGAGCTTTAAGGTAGATATTTTTATAAATTACAAGCAACTCTTTGTCTTTATCCAACCCTTGGCTCTTGCTACTGAGAATCACTATACATGTGGCCCAACACAATCTGCAAACTTAAGACATTGTAAGAAGTCTTTGTGACTTTTTTTCTGGCAACTTGATTGCGCAGTTCTCAAGTTAGAACTTCATAGATGGTGACACTTTGCTGTGGTGTCAGAGTTTGGTTGCAGTTGACAGCTCATGCAGAATCTCATATAGATTTAGCCATGATCAAATTTTATGGAACTCCCTAGTACCAAACAAATTTACATAGTATGCTGAAGTATTTCTCAGTAGTTCTTCGCATTCAACAGTGTCTGACAAGCACAAAATCCATCCTCCCTAGTGTTATTTGAAATTTTTCAGCAAGGTCAATGATGTGCCTGACAATGTGGCCCTTTGAAGATGGCTTTAGCATATGCATTCTCAGTTCACATTCCTCGCTTGACTCTGCTGCTCTGATTGGGTGAGTCTTGAGTGCGAGCGCCTCTGGTGATAAAAGTACTTTTCAGAGTGTACTTTTAGTGTGCCACACAAGATTAAATCTTTATAGTTATAGTTGCTGATTTTTATTTCTATACACCTGTGATCCTATTGTGGGATTAAGTCTGTTTGTATCTCTTGCAGTAGGCAGGGCTGAAGGAGGCTTACCTTACTGCAATACTGCCTCAAACAGCAGATTTAGATAACTGTGGCTGACTTTCTGAGATGATAGTTTGGATTTGGGGTAGACCCTGACTCTTCCCTAAAGCAGACATGAAACACTTGTCCTTTGACACATGCACACTGGTGCTCATTGTCTTTTTCCAAAATTCAAATTTTAGTTTGACTGCTCTGGGGTATCACATGTATGTGGCCGGGGTATCTTTACTCTGCAGTATCACATGAATGTAGCTGGGCATCTTTATTTATCAGTGCTTGTGTGGGAATCTAGACATCTCTGTCCTTTGCCGTTATTATTTTTTAAATAAATGCTAACATCAACACTAAACAGCAGTTTTTATAAACTCAACTAACTGTTTTACTTTTCTGATCTTCAGGCAAACTTTATATACTAAAATACAAATGAAATGCCACTACATCATGGCTGCACCGGTGTTAAGGTAGTCCTCTTCAAACACAGCCTGTTCCAGCTTTAGAGGGGAGTAGATACAATATTTGAAGCTTATGATGTTATAGAAATTATTTCCAGTATTGAGATTTTATTATTAAATTAAAATAAAAACTTTTATATTGAACTGATTAAGAAAAATGAGACTGCTCAAAACAGCACTTTGGTATAAATTATAAAGTGATTTGTAAATCATAAAAAAGTCACTTGGGTTTTATATGATCGTAACCAAATCTAACGCTCTCCTGAGTTAATTCATTAATATCGAAAACTGACATTTTGTCAAGGGCACTGGCTAATTGACTTGATTTTGCAAACCAGTAATGGATGGTGAGGATTTTCACTCACAATTTTCATAAAGGGTATAAAAACAAACCAGCCTGCACCAGTAGAAGAGGCTCTGACTGAAGGCATTTTAGTTTGGAAGTATGCAACATCCCTTCTCATTGAATTCCTCAAATTTAGTCATTTGTAGATGGAATTTACTATTCCTCTGTTTGTATTTCAGATAATTAAAAGAAAGAATGTAATAAAGTCTTGACATGGTTTTGATTATCACTAAACAATTTAAATGTCAGCCATAGGAGAAGGGACTCCCTTCAATGTATAGATGAGGCCAATATTTAATGATCTGATGACTTTGCAAATTTCAGGCACTGAGTTTTGTGATGCCCTGTCCTTGAGCAGCAGAGAAGTCAACATCGTCCACTAAATGTCAAGGTAAATTGTACTAAACCAGACGGAGGAGATGAGAAGTCAACATCTTCTATTAAATATCAAGGTAAGTCGTGCTGAGCCAGACAGAGGAGATAGGGTAAAAGGCACTAAAGCTTTTACCCAAACACTTTTTATAAGAGAAAGTCGCTCAATTCCTTGTTGGGTGACAGCTTTGCTGCATCATAGAGGCACAAATCTAAATGGTACCCTGATAGGGATTATCAATTATCGTCAAAACCACAACAAATGAAACTTAAGCACAATGTGGGGAGTGATGTAGCTGATGGTGGCATCGTCCTGCTTTCTGCTTGTGTGACTGCAGCTTGACCCCAGTGCTCTGTACAGTGGGCAAACACTCTGCCATTGGATCGACTTTTGCTCCGCAATGTTGCTCAAACCCACCCTGCCTCAGCTTAGTGCTGAGATGACAGGCCAGCCTCGTGAATTGTACTAGCTGGTGGTTTAGATTTGTGCCATTTAATTTGATATTTTGTGACACTCTCATTTTACTTCAAACTCTTCACCAAATCTTACTAAAATCTAGGCATGATGGTTTATATCTATAATGTCAGTACCTGGAGCTGAGGCAGTAGAATTGAGGCGATAGAGTTTGAGGCCAGACTGGGGTGTATAGCAAACTGGAGAGCAGCCGCGATTGCATAACAAGACTGCCTGGAGCAAGAAGGCAGACAGAGTACCGGAAAAAAGCTATTTCAGATGTTCTACCAAGACAGGGACACAAGGAAGCCTTCTCAGGAACAAATATGGTTCTGGAACTACAGGCTGCCTCAGGGACCTCAAATGTAGTGGTGCTGGTGTGTGCCTGTGTGTATGCAGAATTAACATGTATTCTCCCTTTCAGAATATGTAATGTCCCTGGCAAAGATTGATCAACTGAATGACACATATTCAGAGCAGCACATACAATTACCTGAAGTTTTCAAATCCAAAATGACACTACCTCTCTTCTTTAACCCCCTGCATTAAAATCTTCAGAGGGGGCACTCGAAACAGGGAGTCCCTGTGTAGCTTTGGAGCCTGTCCTGGAACTAACTCTGTAGACCAAGCTGGCCTCAAACTCACAGAGATTCTCTGCCTCTGTCTCCTGAGTGCTGGGATTAAGGGCATGTGCCACCACTGCCCATTTTCAAAAATATAGTCCAAAGAACATCTATCTAGGACCTTCTGGCTTTCATGGTTTCCATAGAGAAGTCAGGTGTAAGTCTGATAGGTTTACCTTTGTAAGTAACTTGGCCTTTTTCCTTTGCGGCTCTTAATATTCTTTCTTTATTCTGTATGCTTTGTGTTTTGATTATTATATGGCGAGGGGATTTTTTTTTTTTT
>NW_026068208.1:497741-507744 GCF_014885135.2 Alexandromys fortis
TTTTTTCAATAAAAAATTATATTTAAAAAAATATAATCCAAATCTGCTTAAAAAAACTCACCACACATGATGAAGAAAAGGCAGTGCAAGAATAAATAAAATAAGTAGTATCTGTGTTAGATAGAAAGCACGGGAGTAATGCTTTAGATAAAACGAAAAAGTGTGTGTGTGGGAGAGAAAACAGCCACAAAAGGCCTGAAAACAAACTCTGTGAGCTGCACAGGAATCTGGTGCCCAAGGAAGTGGGGACCTGCAGTGGATTCTGGAGGAGTGTGGCTGACCTCCTTCAGAGCCTGGGGCCTTTGCCCACGGCTAGCTCCTGGTGCAGTGCATGGACCCAGCATGCCTTAGGAAGAAGGCTTGCTCATCTCTGTTTTTTTGTTTTTTTTTTTTTTTTTCTTTACTTTCCTCTAAGTGGCTACCTCTTAGCTGAATCTTTCCACCAGGTGTCCTCAGACTACAGCAGAAACTTCTCTCTTTTCCCAGAAAATTAAAATCCCTTTTAGTTTGTGCTTCTGTGAGAAGGGCATTTGCAAGAACAGCTTGTACCAGTAGACCAGAAACTGCCATGTGGGGTTGCCTAAAGCTGGAAGCTGCAGTGGCCAGAGACAGCTCTGTGCTCTGGGGAGTTGTGTTACTCACTTGGACACAGAACTTTGGGGGGCAAGAGGGGAGCAGAGGTGGAATCCACAAGGGGAAGGTTTCTGCTCAGGTGGCTCTGTTTCTCAAACAGTCACATTAGCATAATTTTTGAACAGCTGCACTTAAGGGAACTGAACTCTGTCCACTGTTGAACATAGCAGCATTGTCAGCCTCTCCATACATCCTGACTTCCTGCAAGCCTCTCGATATATGAGAAGCTACATTAAATGATGCTTATTTCTGCAAACTCATCTTTCCTACAAATAAGGCCATCCTAGGAGACACACGCTGTAGCTCTTTACTGTCCCTCTGACGCAAACCTCTTGTGTACCTCACTTAAACCTTGCAGACATTCTCATTATTCAGAAACTGGCAAAAGGTATTTTCTCCTTCTCCCCCTTTCTTCTTCTCTTCCCCTCCTCCCCTTTGCCTACATTACTTCTTCAACAGAAGAGGAAAGCTCTGATCACAAGGTATAAGGCATTGGACCTTTGGGCTGAGCAGCTTTCAAGTTCCAATGCAGAAGAAATGGCGAGGGAGATGCCAGCAGAAGCTGGGGCTAAGAGGATGCTGTGTGGACAATGAGGCAGGAGGTTGAAAGACCTACCCCAGGAATGTGGAGTTAGCCCTCGGGCCAAACAGGATCAGTTGGCACAGATCATCAGAGGCACATGGTTCATTTCTTTTGTTTGAGTCAATGGAGAGGAATGTCAGGGTTTGCTTTCTGCCTATAGCAGGCCTAGTGGGCCTCTGTGTGATGCAAGGTCTGTCAGACACAGGACAGAGGTGACTGTTCTAATGTTGTTTTCACATAGAAAAGCCCAGTGAATCAGAAAGGAAGCACATTAGTTGTTTACGTATAAAACCCTCATAGGATCCATGGTAATTTGGTATAGAGGCTCTTTCCCTCTGCGAGGACTCAGACGGCATCATCAGCCATGTGGAGGTTTTCTGAGCTAGCCAATCTCCTGGATGTTGGAGAGAATGAGGTCCAGCCAAGCATGTTCATTTTTAAGGTTCATTTTAACAGCCATATTATAGGATAACATAAAAGTAACTCCCCAAATTAGATTTTTGAAAAAGAACATAATCAAATGGCTCCCCTCAGCACTGTTCAAACCAACTCAGCCAAGAATAATGAGTGGGGTTAGAGTTTGCATACTAATGACAGAAGGAGTAAAGCGGCCAGGTGGCTGGGGACTTGCTGTCTGTGCAGTGGTCTTTGGAAAGATTAGGGCACTTCAAATGATAGTGTGTTTAATGTAGCTTACAGTTGCCAAAGTAAGAACTTCAGAACAAAGAAGAGATAGGAGAAAGAAGAGAATTAAGAAGGTCAGAAAGAAGGGGAGAAAGAAAAAAAGAAAACTCCAGAAAGAAAAAAAAAAAGAAACTCTTGTTTCTTTGCTTCTAACTTTTGCATGGGAAAGATAAACACAGAACCCCAACCAAAAGTCAGGAACCTATGATTATGGCCACTTGTCCGTCTAAATCGAGAGTAGCTTTTCTGTGCTCCCACCCCAATGAGCACCCATCTTCACTGTGTTGATTAAGTCTTTTCCTTGCCCCAGCATCACTGAACAAGGTCTACAGCTCTTAGGCCTCGAGCAAGAACAGCTTCCCGAAGACTTCCTACTACACAGAAAATCCTCAGGACTGCACTTTAGGCTTTAGGGCACAGGCAGTTACTCTTGCAGTAATCTTGCCTTAACCAACATTTATTTGGTGCCAGCATAACTAACATCATTGAAAATAACAACCTTTTGTTGACCCTTGTAAAGGAGCGCAAAAGACAAAACAGGCAGAATCTTGTAGACCATGAAGGAATTTGGTATAATCTGTGGTTTCCCTTCCATGTTCCCATCTAATCTTATTGCCATCAATGTTTTCTGTCGTCCTGGTTCTGTGCCACCCAGATAACATGGGCCATAGGAATAGGTATGTAGTAGGAGGTCACTAGTTTGTTCCCAGCCACTCAGCCCAGAAATAACCACACAGAAACTATAATATTTGCAATACCGTTTGGCCAATAGCTTAAGTGTATTTCTGGCTAACTCATATTTTAAATTAACCCATCTCCATTAATCTGTGTATCACCACGAGGCTGTGGCTTTCTGGATAAAGTTCTGGTGTCTGTCCCCAGTGGGGCTATATGGCTTCTCTATGACTCCACCTTCTTTCTCCCAGCATTAGGTTTAGTTTTCCCTGCCTAGTTCTGTTCTACCCTTCTCTGCTATAGGCTCAATGCAGTTTCTTTATTAACCAATAGTATTCACAGCATATAAAGGGGAATTTCCACATCATAGGTACTGAAGGATAGATTTGTGGAACTGATACCACAGTGATTTAGAAAATGTTCTAGAAGTAGCTTACTGATTGGGTAAGAGTAAGGCATGGCAAAGGTAAAGGAAGTGGAAGTGATTGACAGTGGCCCACTAAGATGGCTAAGGAATAGCCTCAACAGACCACATGTGACCAAGGATAGCTATGAACACCACCCAACACAAGATGAAATCATAAACTTAGTTGAAACTTTATAGAATTGTGATTTTTCAAGACTCAAGTATGTGATTCCTGTGTGTGAACTTTGTAGACAACATAGTTGGATTATGACATTGAAGATCTGGTCATGCCTCAGCTATAAAACAAGATATAATCAAGTTTAAACAAGTAGATATCTTATGGTATTCTTAGTAACATTAATATCATTAATATATTATTATATAATAGACAGTATAATATATATTCATACATACACATGCATATTTGTTATTGTGGACACTGTTGATCCCACTGGTTGAGAAACAGACCACCACCACAGTTTAAAGCCAAATATGAAGCAAGCTTTAATTAAATACTGGCCAGGTGGATGGGCTCTGGCCAGGTCCATACCCAGGTTCCTGGGAAATAGACAGAATTACATTTTGCTGTGACTTAAGAAGGAAAACCCACAATCCATTGCATTTCCCATCAGGTCCAATCAGGGGCAAGCATACATCCCAAAGTAGTTCCAGCCTGTGAACCTCCCGCCCACATGTGATCAAGCACATCCAATGCAGATAGGTCAAAGAAGTTTGTTTGAGGAATGAGAAACATATGGCTTGTTATTGCCCATAAACTGCAGCCTCCAGCATTTCAGGAACTATCTGTACTTGGGCAAGGGGCTTGCAGATCAGAGACATTTTTTTTCAAGGATCTCTTAGGTATAGTAATTAAAATTTAAAATGTAACTTTGACTCTCACAGACACTCCAAGAAAGAAAAGCCAGTGACAATTTTGAAATTTTAAAGCAGGTAAGCTGTGAGTATCTTCTCTGATTACCATGTCTCAGCAGCCAAACATCTTGCTCAGACTTCTCCTGCCACTGCATGATGAACCCCAGCCCCAGGTCTGCTGAAGGTACTTCTTCAGGAGGGCATGTCAGGAGAAGAAAAGGTGTGCTGTGCACCAGTCCACCTGCCCTGGGTGCAATGCAGAACTCTGATGGGCTTGAGTTCCAGTTGCTGATTCAGCAGCTCAAGGGCATCACTGAGAACCTGGGAAGGGCTTATGATCAAAGCAAACCTAGATCTGCTATCTGCATGTCTCATTTTTAGCAGTTACACCTGAAACTTAGACATGTAAAGGTCAGAGCTCTCCTGTAGTCCTGATGGTGGCTAAATTGGTCTCTGTGGTGGTTTAGATGGATGAACTTGACAGGTCGTAGAAGCAATGAGGGAAGGAGGCTGTGGCATGTCTGTGAGGCACTGTCTATATTAGGTTAACTGAGGCAGGACGACTTGCCCTAAGTGTGGACATCTAGGTTGTTTCCTGGAATGAATAAAAAAGAGAAAGGTAGCTAAAAGGAAATTCAGTTACTCTGCTTCCTGAGTGAGAAAGCAATATGACCAGCCTGCTTCCTGCTCCTGCCACCATGGCCTCCCTGCTTGATGCCAAATCTTCCCTGCTATGATGGAATGATTCCTTTGAATGATAAGCCAAGGGAAAACCTTTCTCCTTTAAGCTTCTCCTATCAGACTAATTTATCACAGCAACAGGAAAACTAACAGATGTGTATGAGCAAAAATAGTGACCATTTCTTAAAATACTGCAGACATGAAAACATAGACTCACCACTGTGTGCTGGATAAGCCAAATCCGTGCCCTCAAGGCTAATCATTAACAAGTAGAACAGCTAGAATAGAATGTTCCACTAATGTGTAATTTTAAAACTTAGTTTCAGCTGGGCCAAGGTGGCCAGGTGGTGGTGGCACACACCTTTAAACCCAGCACTTGGGAAGCAGAGACAGGCTGATCACTGTGAGTTTAAGGCCAGCCTCGTCTATAGAATGAGTTTCAGGACAGCCAGGGCTACACAGAGAAAGACAAATAAACAGACAAAATACAACAACACCAACTTAATTTCAATAAAATAATCATACCATATAAACTTATATAACACCTGATATGTGAAAAATAATTTAAATATATAGTTATATTCTACTTCAGAGTATTATAATTTCTGAAAAAATGTTTGATTATCAAAATCTCCACCTCTTAGAATAGCAAACACTTAAAACCACCTTTCTCTGCATTTACTCACCTTGACTGCCAGAGACAAGCAGATTAAATTACAGGAGATATTTTATGATTCTAATTGATTTTTTTAACTCGATTCACATAATTGAAAGTGAAGACTAATGATGATAAGCCACATCTATGGACCAGACTCTATCTATAGACTAATTTCTTGACCTTGTGAAAGTTTGTGCTTGTGGAAATTGAGAAACAAAAATAAATGTGAGACATTTTCTAGGAAACAGAAAACTTTAGTGAAATCTTCTACAATAGCTACCAAAGAGTCAATTCCCAAATATTTGCTTTGCTTACTTTTCTGGAGGGGGTCTTAAGTTTTCTTGTTATAAGAGAAAAACCCCTCACTTAGCACAGCATGGTGATCCACACACTGAGGAAGGAATTGTGTTTCTGGAAAACCTGAGCACATGGGAGCTGTGTGCTTCTCCCCCTGCAGCCTCTTTGGAACCATGTGGCTCCTTTTGTCTCTGGTTGATATGAGAGCTTTTGGTAAGACTCTTCTGTTTACTTTGATAGTGCTTCCATCTCTGCTATGGTCCACAGGACTTTACAGTAATAGTACAGCTGACAAAGCCACTAGCCTAACCCATGGGAATCATGTATTCCAGTGGAGAAAAATCCAACTTGCTGAGCTTTGGGAATACATGACTTTTGAATAGTTGCTGTCATAGCTGTAAAATCCTTGTAAAGCCATACTGCTCCACCTTTCCATAGTGGGATTCATCCCAATCCCTCAGCAGTGTACTAATCAATTGCCCATGGGACAATGCCACCCAAGACAAAGGTGGGAACCCAGCCTATGAGACAATGCCACCCAAGACAAAGGTGGGAACACAGCCCATGGGACAATGCCACCCAGTCAAGGAGGGGACCCAGTCCATTTGACAGTGCTACTCCAGTCAAGGTAGGGACCTAGCCCATGGGACAATGCCACCCAGTCATGGTTGGTCTTCCCACTTCAGTTAATCCTTTTTGGTATGGCTTTTCAGAATTGTTTCCTCAGAATTTCTAAAATCAGTCACATTGACAGTGAAGATGAACCCTCACCAATATCAAATGTGGTTTTAGTTACACACACTGACACATGATGGGTTGATGCAGTCTACACTAACAACATGGTTACATTTCCTCTTCTTCTGGAATAACCCATTTAGTTCTGGGTGTTATGCATTGAGGATATCAGAACTCTGAAGACACACAGATGATAGTGGCCATAGTAGTGATAAACTTGAAGCTGAGATGGTTGGGCGCAAATGAAAAACAAGAGACAAAACATATGAGAAACCGAATACCTGCTTTCATAAACTTAAATCTTCTCATGTAAAACTCTTCCATATGAAGAATTAGGACAATATTAGTGACAAAACCAAGAAAAAAGTTACAATAGGCATCTTGCCTTCCAGTCATTGAGTTTCCAACAGAGAGAGTTACAACAAAGGACTGATGGCTTACCATGGGAAAGTCATTGGAGAGCCTGAAGGATGGACATGTTTGAGGTAGGTGTTCTTAGAGTAGAATCTCAGTCAAATAGACTATCTGCTGCTTTGAAGTAGATGGATTTAGAGTCAATATTTAGAAATCAGTAAATTTACTTAAAAATCGGAAAAGGCCTTACTTGGAAGGAAAAAATCAGAGTGTGTGGTATTGATGGATTGTATTTTCTTTATGCAGCAGTTGAGGGAGATGAGACAACTTTCTTTAGGCCATGCAAGCATCCTACAATTGGTCAGAGTTTCCACACTCCCAATTTGGGCTTAAACACACAACTGCTCTTGATGACACAGTCAGGAATCTGAGTTTTACTACCTCTAGATGTCAAACCCAAGACTGTCTGGCTCATTCACACCGGGACTCAATGTCATGTGAGAATGCTCTCTTTTATGAGGTAACCCTTGTTGTTAGATGCTCTTACTCATGTTCCTATGAAAGCCTTGAGTATGAGGTATTGAGCAAAGCTTTTTTGACTTTGGTAACTTCCCAGTGAGCTGGTTGGATGCTATAGTGGTTTGAAAGAAAATGGCCCCCCAAAGAGAGTGGCACTATTAGGAGGTGTGGCCTTGTTGGAGGAAGTGTGTCACTGTGGGGGCAGGCTTTAAGGTCTCTTGCTCAAGCTTCCTTCAGTGTGTCTATCAGTCAACTTCCTGTTGCCTCCACACCACCATGCTGCCTGTCGTGATTATGGACTGAACCTCTGGAACTGTGAGTCATTCCAATTAAATGTTTTCTTTAGAAGAGTTGCCATGGTCATGGTGACTCTTTACAGCAATAAAAACCTAACTAAGACAGATGCTTAAGTCCAAGGGTCTGACAGAGAGGAGGAACACTTAGATATTTGTTTGACAAATCCTCTGCATTGACTGTTAATAGAACTTTTGACAAACAGATTAGTTCCATTGTAGCTTAGGAACAGTTTTTTCAACACATGGGGAAAACTTGCTTGCTTTCATTTTAAACTTCAAAGTTTATTTTTGAAATTTGAGTTGTATTTTTCCCTCAAGAATTTTAGAATATTGAAACAATCATGAAGAACTAATTGAACTTTCAGACAAGGGAGCTCCACCCTGTTCATCATTTTAGTAGCCATCACAAAGCATCTCTATCGTGCACTGAATTGCAGTTTTTTTTCTCACTGAGGATTTAACATAGAAGACTGTCCTATTCCCAATGCCTATAGTTTAAATTTTGAGTTTAGAATTGAAAATAATTTTAAATATGATTCTGCCAGGGTCCAGCTTCAGCAGGGTTCCCATCCCAAAGGAAAAGTGTGGAGTCGGCAAGAAGAAGGAGGAGGCTGACACAATCTGAGGGTGAACTGTGATAGCTGTTACTTTATTTTAAAAAAATTGCTACACATTCTATACTTTTCATACTCAATAGTTTAGGCAAGATTGAAATGATTTAGGGAGAGAAGCCATATGTTCTTCTAAGACAGTTACAGATGCAGTGAAAGCTCCTATAATACTAATAAGTGTAGTAATGCCCAAAATTAAAGCAGCAATAAATCATTTATGCCTACCTACTAAGAGAATTAATAATTTCTTCTATAGCATAAACACCAAGATCCCTATACCAGGTTTCTCTAAGATTAACTGGAAAAAGTATATATAGAGGCTGTATGATTATAATATGAGTATCAGGGCCACAAGAATAATTTATACAATTAGTAATAATGCATTTTTTAAGGGCAGCCTAGTTCTTAGGCTGGCGAGTTCAGGGTAGAGGGTGGGACATGAAAGTCATACCCTGTAACAGGTAGGCACTGGAGATGTTGAAAGAACCTGGCAGTCACATCAGCTTTGATATGATAATAAGCACCTCAGGTATTTGTCCTTTTGTTGATAATAAACGAGTGATAAGGGGCGATGTAATTGTCTGGCTACTTTCTGCTGACATTGGGGTGCTGTAGAATCAGCCTGGTCTGGGAAGAGAAGCTGTTTATCTCACTGGCTAGGCTCTGTGGGCCATCTGGGAACATTAGGCAGTCTTGGAGCAGTTTGCAGCCTTTCATTGACTGGAAATCTGTTTCAACAGATATATACCAGGGATAAAAAATTAAAGTCAAATTTTTTTCTTACCTTTACACTTGAAACTTCTAGGTGCACAGTCTTGGAAGCTGGAGGAAGTGTGTCCAAAGACCAGGGAAAGGGGAGAGATTGCACCCTCAGAAATAGGCAGGTAGGGGTGGAGGCAGGCTATTGATTGACAACATTTATCTGGAATTCATTTGACTTGTGAGAGGTGGATCCAAGTTGATCCCTGAAGTTTACAAAAAGAGGCAAAAGTTGCAAATGTGTCAGCGCTCTCATTTTTTTGGAGTGTGTACTGAAATCCACACTGCAGAAATCAATTGGCTGGTGTCTATAAGCAACTGAAGCAGACTCACACCTTCCAGTCCTAGAAAAAGATTCAATCATGGATTCAAAAGCAGTCACATTCTTTTGTCCAGAGATGCAGATATAGATTGGACAGAGAAGTCTCTTGCCCAATGAGAAGCACCTTTAAGTCTACACTTAGAGGACAACCAAAGGGAATTTAAAATCTTGAGCTTATAACAATGATACTAGTAATCAGTGCTTCACAGAGTTAGATTACTATCGGAACTCCACTGGTTAATGTTAAAATTCTGATCTTTTGAAGTCTCAATATAGCAATAGCCTGTTGTGGGGGAAGATCTGAAATGCTTTTCATAAACCTTAAGCCATCTATACCTTCAGAAATTGCATCCATTCATACACCTCAGAACACTTTCTCAGACCCTCACAACCCAAGCCTTCATGTCCTCAGATTTCTACAACCTGCGCCTATAAACTTAAGCCACTTTCTTTATGTCCTCAGACCTTTATACACACCTTATAGCACCTTCTTAGACTCTAGACCATTCTCTTAGAATCCTTATGACTTAATCTTTTAGGTCCTCAGAACTCACAAAGACTTTACACCTTTTTATTTCTACCCAATCAGTTATCACAAACTTAGGTGGTTGATTACTGAAGCGGTCATTGTAAAACAAGTTTCTTTACATAAAGAAATAGTAAAAAGATACGTTGAAATCTGTTGTATGAGTCTCTCTCTCTCTCTCTCTCTCTCTCTCTCTCTCACACACACACACACACACACACACACACACACACAGAGAGAGAGAGAGAGAGAGAGAGAGTAGAGAAACCAGACCAAGCAAGAGAATTGTTTTTATAATGATTCTTTACTAGCAGCTTCAATATCCAATGTATCAATGGGGTTTACAATCTTGTTTTTTTTTTTTTTTAATTGAGAAAAGGAAAAAAAGTTT
>NW_026068208.1:512699-514228 GCF_014885135.2 Alexandromys fortis
ACAGGCAATTCAATATCACAATTATCAATCCTACTAAACCTAATACATAATACCAATTCATAACCTTAATCTAACTTATCACTTATCCATAAAACACTTAACCTTAATACAACTTACCCATTACTTATCTATAAAACACTTCTTACCCTTAACTTATCCATTAACATTTCCTAATATTATCAATTATCCATAAGATATCTCTTAACATTTCACACACTAAACATATGTATTAACACATCAATGCTCTTCTCTTAACATCTCATACACACATGAAATAGCATCATACAACCTGGCATTCTTTGGCTTAAAAAGGGCTTTTTGAAATTCTTCAGGCTGGACACCTAACTGCACTGGGGGCTGGATAGCGAGGATCTACTCTTGAAGTTTGAAGTCAACTTTGTTAGAAATTAGTATGGCCACACCTGCTTGTTTCTTAGGTCCATTTGCTTGATAAGCCTTTTCCCAGCCCTTTACTCTGAGTAGGTGCCTGTCTTTGTGTTTGAGTCTACGCTCAGGAGATAAGGTTCCGATGTCCTGTTCCAGGCTGGTATCCGGTGCTGGATCAATCCTTGACCGCATAGTCTCTGGCCTGGTGCTAGTCTATCTCAGAATGTAAGGCCTTTGAGACTCAGCTTTTTGAGTCACCGAGTCTCGGGAGACAAGGCTTTTAGTTCTCTACTCTTGAAGATGAAACTTTGCTCTTGGAATGGCAAAGCATTCTGAAAGGCAGAGTATCTTGTCTGTTCTCGGAAGACAGACTTTCAATGTCCACTCTCAGGAAATGAGGCTTTGCATTCGGCATGCAAGGCATTAAAAGTCTGATTTTGGGAGATGAAGCTCTGTACTTGGGAGACAAAGCATTAAATGTTTAGGCAAGGCATTAAATATTTCTGCTTTTTGTGAGGCAGGCTTGGAGGATCTCTCTTTCCAAGGAGGCCTGATGCCAGAGCCATTGTGAGAAGTGAGATAAGTGTCCTCCTTCAGCCCTCTCTTTATGCCAGTTCGAAACTGCCCCTCATTTGATCCTTCCAATAACCAGATGTCCTAGGTTATTGACTGGCCACAGAAGGGTGGGGGTCCCTCTTGTGTGGCAAGATTACTTTGTTACCATGGTTGCTGGGTGCAGCCCCCTCATCTGTCAGGGCCAGATGGGTGTGGCAGCCTTCAAGTGGGCAAATGTTCTCTTAATATTTCACCTTAGTAATTTTCCACACCACACACAAGAAGAAATACTTTTACGTTATACCAAGTTGCACTCATTTTTATTCTATAAATTTCCTGCTCTAGCTACACTACAGATTTCTCTTTATTTATTTATTCAGAGGATTCTGTTTCCATGCTCATTACAGGTACTCAGAAAATGTTAAAAAGTTCAACATCCTTGCATTATTTGGCTGAGAAATGGAAGGCACAATTCCCAAAACAGGCAAATCAAGCCACCAGACTTCACAGAAATGAAATCTTTATAAAGGAATGTCATAAATTGCTTTATGTCAATAAATTTGACAAGGTAGATGAAACAGACAAAT
>NW_026068208.1:515821-524527 GCF_014885135.2 Alexandromys fortis
TTGCTTTTTCTTGTTTCTCTTGGTTTTCTTGGGTATCTTTGAGCGATTTATTCATTTCCTCTACCTTTTTGTTTGTAATCTCTAATTGTTTATGGCAGTTTTTCACCTCCTGTTTAAGGTCTTCTATTATTTTCCTATAATTCACTATTGAGTCGATTTCTTCTAATTCTTCTGGAGTAGGGTGTACAATTCTTATTTCGGGATCTCTTGATTCTGGTGAAGTCATGTTGCGTTTCAGGTTGTTGGAGGAAGTCTTGCATTGGCACCTTCCCATCTCCTCCTTCAAATGCAGCCAGGAGAGGCCTGGTGACTTGGTCCAGTCTTTGCTGTGACTGAGTCCCTGGGTGTATCTCTTCAGTGTAGAAGCAGGGACCGTCCCATCGAGCTGGAACTCCTCAGCACCCAAACATGGATGACCGTCCAGATGGAACTCCTCAGCACGGCTCTGGGTGGGTTGTGGATGCAAGCCCTATTTCTCTCCTGGTGCCTGGATCGGATCTCCTTGCTGCTTGAGTAGCTCATAAACAAAGGGCCTACCTTGCTTGCTGCAGGCAGGCTATTGGGACAAAGGAGCTACCACCCTCCTGTTTGCCCTCCTGATTCGGGTTCGGTCCTAAAGCCCGAACAGGCTGAGCTGGGAGATTTTATGTGGTGAAAGAGGCGAGGGAGTCAGATGGAGGAGCAGGGTTTACAATCTTAATAGGCATGGGGGTTTGATGATGGGCAACATACAGGCAATTCAATATCACAATTATCAATCCTACTAAACCTAATACATAAAACCAATTCATAACCTTAATCTAACTTATCACTTATCCATAAAACACTTAACCTTAATACAACTTACCCATTACTTATCTATAAAACACTTCTTACCCTTAACTTATCCATTAACATTTCCTAGTATTATCAATTATCCATAAGATATCTCTTAACATTTCACACACTAAACATATGTATTAACACATCAATGTTCTTCTCTTAACATCTCATACACACATGAAATAGCATCATACAACCTGGCATTCTTTGGCTTAAAAAGGGCCTTTTGAAATTCTTCAGGCTGGACACCTAACTGCACTGGGGGCTGGATAGCGAGGATCTACTCTTGAAGTTTGAAGTCAACTTTGTTAGAAATTAGTATGGCCACACCTGCTTGTTTCTTAGGTCCATTTGCTTGATAAGCCTTTTCCCAGCCCTTTACTCTGAGTAGGTGCCTGTCTTTGTGTTTGAGTCTACGCTCAGGAGATAAGGTTCCGATGTCCTGTTCCAGGCTGGTATCCGGTGCTGGATCAATCCTTGACCGCATAGTCTCTGGCCTGGTGCTAGTCTATCTCAGAATGTAAGGCCTTTGAGACTCAGCTTTTTGAGTCACCGAGTCTCGGGAGACAAGGCTTTTAGTTCTCTACTCTTGAAGATGAAACTTTGCTCTTGGAATGGCAAAGCATTCTGAAAGGCAGAGTATCTTGTCTGTTCTCGGAAGACAGACTTTCAATGTCCACTCTCAGGAAATGAGGCTTTGCATTCGGCATGCAAGGCATTAAAAGTCTGATTTTGGGAGATGAAGCTCTGTACTTGGGAGACAAAGCATTAAATGTTTAGGCAAGGCATTAAATATTTCTGCTTTTTGTGAGGCAGGCTTGGAGGATCTCTCTTTCCAAGGAGGCCTGATGCCAGAGCCATTGTGAGAAGTGAGATAAGTGTCCTCCTTCAGCCCTCTCTTTATGCCAGTTCGAAACTGCCCCTCATTTGATCCTTCCAATAACCAGATGTCCTAGGTTATCAGTATTGACTGGCCACAGAAGGGTGGGGGTCCCTCTTGTGTGGCAAGATTACTTTGTTACCATGGTTGCTGGGTGCAGCCCCCTCATCTGTCAGGGCCAGATGGGTGTGGCAGCCTTCAAGTGGGCAAATGTTCTCTTAATATTTCACCTTAGTAATTTTCCACACCACACACAAGAAGAAATACTTTTACGTTATACCAAGTTGCACTCATTTTTATTCTATAAATTTCCTGCTCTAGCTACACTACAGATTTCTCTTTATTTATTTATTCAGAGGATTCTGTTTCCATGCTCATTACAGGTACTCAGAAAATGTTAAAAAGTTCAACATCCTTGCATTATTTGGCTGAGAAATGGAAGGCACAATTCCCAAAACAGGCAAATCAAGCCACCAGACTTCACAGAAATGAAATCTTTATAAAGGAATGTCATAAATTGCTTTATGTCAATAAATTTGACAAGGTAGATGAAACAGACAAATTCCCAGAAATAACAAGTAATTGAAGTAATTGGCAGAAAAAGGATATCCAAATTAACAAAATCAGAAACGGAAAGGAGGACACAGCAACAGACACCGAGGAAATCCAGAGAACAATCAAATTGCTCTTTAAAAACCTGTACTCAACAAAACTGGAAAACTCAAAAGAAATGGACAATTTTCTGAATAGGAACCATATACCAAAATTAAAGCAAGAACAGATAAACCATTTAAATAGACTTATAACCTTTAAGAAAAAAAGAAGCAGTTATCAAAATCACCCCCAAAAAAGTCCAGGGCCAGATAGTTTCAGTACAGAATTCTCCCAGAATTCCAAAGAAGAGCCAATACCAATACTCCTCAAATTGTTCCAAACAATAGAAAGAGTCACTGCCAAACTCTTTTCATGAGGCTGCAGTTACCATGATAACCAGGATGATCATTCAGGTTTCCTGCTTCACAGAAGAAGCTGCTAGTCATTCTGCAGGACACAGAAGTAAGTAACTGACAGATTTTACCAATATAGGGCGGTCAGTTTTGTAAATTTCCTGTTTTACTAAAAAGCCTGTCAGATACTCTTGGTCTGTAGGCTGAAGATTGATACCCCAACATTGCAGAGGAACTTTGGATGACTTTCCAGGCAGTCAGATATCTCTGTCATTTCTAAAGGTTTTGGAAGTCATTTGCAATGCACTTATTGTTTAAATAATATTATATTCTTCTGGTAACTTTGATGGAATTAAAGACTAGATAGTTATGATTGTAGTTTTTTTTATACATGATAGAAAGTAAGGTAGGTATAAAATTTTGGACTTACTAAGATAGGATAGATTATGGAGTATTTTCTTTAAATTTATTAGACACAAATAAAATGAAATTCAGTACATTGTGGATGTAATCTTTACTTGATAATTGTTCTTATTGTATATAGTCTTACTATGTTAAATTCAAAAATTTTTATTTTTGTTTAGAAAGAATAAAAGGGGAAATGGTGGGGAATATTATTTTAAAGTGTGCTACTTCTGTTTATGTTGCCTTTGTTTAAGTCTGTGAATCTGTGATTCTTTGCCTGTCTAAAACAACTGATGGTCTAATAAAGAGCTGAATGAACAATAGTGAGGCAGGAGCAAGGACAGGCGGGACTGGCAGGCAGAGTATAAATAGGAGGAGAAATATGGAGAGAGAGGAAGGATCAATGAGAGAACAAGGGGAGGAGGACATCAGGGGCCGGTTACTGAGCCACCCAGCCAGCCATGGACTAAGAGTGAAAATAAGATATACAGAAACAAGAAAAGGAAAAAGCCAAGAGGCAAAAGTAAGGGGGGATAATTTAAGAAAAGCTGACAAACCAAGTTAAGGCTGGGCATTCCTAACTGAGAATAAGCCACAATGTGTGATTTATTTATCAGCTGGTTGGTGGCCCCTCCAAAAGCTGAAAGAGTAAACATTTTACAATGGGTGGGGAGGGGAAATTGTAGTTGTGATATAAATTAATAAAAACATATTAATCAATAAAAACATAAATACACCCACCCCCAAAGAATTAATCAAGTTCTTTCAGAAAAATAGAAAAACTTCCTGACTCGGTCTCTGAGGCCAGCACCACCCTGACATGTTTCAACCCAGACACCACACTAAGTGTCATCAGAAGAGGGGCAAGAAAACTTTCAACAAAAAAGGAACTGGCTTCAGAAATATCGTAAGAAGATGAACCCAAGAGTGGAAGAGCAGTAAATTAGATATCCAACATTATATGATGATATTGCTGCAGGATTAACATCCTGAAACAACCTAAGCTTATTATTAACCCACAGATTGTGCAGGTCACAGGTGAAGGCCCAGATCAACATCTTTTTTTTTTTTACGTAAAATTCTTTTTTTTTATTTATTAAAGATTTCTGCCTCTTTCCCACCACCGCCTCCCCTTTCCCTCCCCCTCCCCCAATCAAGTCCCCCTCCCTCGTCAGCCCAAAGAGCAATCATGGTTCCCTACCCTGTGGGAAGTCCAAGGACCACCCACCTCCATCCAGGTCTAGTAAGGTGAGCATCCAAACTGCCTAGGCTCCCACAAAGCCAATACGTGCAGTATGACCAGATCAACATCTTACGTGGAGCAAAGCTAAAGGCTGTTGGGATCAAGTCCAAAGTATGACCCACAGTGAACAATGCCTTGGGGAAGTGTGAAAGGGCCTTTTTCTCGGGTGCATTTGGTTCACTGGATTGCTCTTGCATGTGATTTCATGACTCCTGTATTAAACATTGCCATCTAGTTTGTGGGGCATGTTCCTTCTTGTTGGATGTTGGAACATGACTGTAGAGCCCCATCTGGTCTGTGTGCCCTGGGTCTGAATATGCCCTTCTGCCTTGCTTTCATGCTTTCCCAGGTATGTGCAGGGCAACTGTGTTTGGATTGCTCTGTCCTGGCAGGGTTCTGGGAAAGGGCTGCTCCGTTGATGTTTGTAATGTGCTTACTGATGTTTTTTTGATCATTTATTTTTAACTCAAACAACTTTCCTTGGCTCATTGCTTTCTTTGGTACACGCATTCAACTGTAAGAAGATTGTCTACAGCATTAGACTGTAGTCTACCCGATTATATCAGGTCCTCAGATCCCAGGTCTAACAGACAAGATTTGTGCAGGCCAGTGACAACAAGCAGTGTCCACTGGGGCTACAGATTCCTCTGAGATAATCTTCCTGTAACTTCATTCAGAGTGTTGGTAGCTCTGTATGGCTGTGGGACTATGAGTGTCAGACACTTACTGATTGGTGGTTTCAAACTGCTTTCAGCTGCTAGAAGCTGGCAGCATCACTTTGCCTTATGTCCCTTGTTTCTTCAAACTAAGAGAGAGACTCCAAAAAGACAGGAGCTGCAATCATGTGGCTGTAGCACGTGGTCAGATAATTTCATAGTCATTCATCTTTGTGTGCTGTATCTATTAAAGGCAAGCCATGTGCTTCCACCATAGTCAAGAGATATGGGGCTTGTGGGAACATGCTAAGATTCTTACATCAGGGCCAACAAAATGACAAAGCCCTTAAAAGTACTTACAATGCCAGTCTGAGGACCTACTACTCAGTGGAAAGAAAGAGCCCATTTCTGGAAGTTGACCTTTGATCTTCACTGTAGCATGTGCCCCCCAAACAATACAAAAACAATACAAAACTAATAAAATTAAAATTTTAAATCTTTAAAAGAGGATTCTTTCCATACAGATTGGTCTACTATTTAAAATCAATTATTGTCATGCTCCATATTAATGGCTCAACATGCACAAGTTATATTGCTGTAGCTTACTGATGATACAAAATCCAAAACTGAAGTTAAGAAACCAGTTCTAAACCGCACACTGTCAGATATGCCAATAGTTGCTTGGAGGCTGAGGCATAAGGATTGGATATCTGTGTGACAGGCAAGGCAGGGCAAGGCAGGGCAAGGCAGGGCAGAGGTTCCTCCATCTTGTATTCTTGCTGAGGCCACGTCTGGTTTAACAAGGATTTGATCTCCTTGATGGAGAATCCTATGGGAAATCACCCAATTCTATTCTGGGACCCAAGGTCAAGATGCCCCTGCTGACTTATCTTAGCTTCTGTTAAATTATTTTCTTGCACAAACCTCCCTGCAGTTGCTAAATGAGATACCAAGATGTGGGTCTTTTTGTTTGTTATTGTTTTGCCTTTCAAATCCTTTGTCCTAAACTCTCTGACTACACTTGGGTCCTGAATAGCTGAAAGATGTCCCAGTCTTCTGAAATAAAGACTTTTAATTGGCTATAAACTGTGTCTGAGTAGTCATCTCTGGTAGACTCCCTGTAACATCTGTGCTTGGCATTTCCCATTATTCCTTTATGGATTGAAAATGATGGCAATTACAGTTTTCTAGACTTTGTATTTGAAATTATGCTAAGTACCATTTCCTGAAAAAGCAAGATCAATGAAGTCTATAGTTAGATATATAGCACCCAGAGTTTAAAGATCAATCGAAGGGAATTACTTTAGTGTGTTTTCCAATCCCTGAAGGGAGATCTTTCATTTCCACCAGCAACATTGTATAACCTACTTGTCTTTCTTTGTTTTTAAACATGGAAGTCTTACTATGTTGCCCAGGGCGGTCTCAAACTATGAACAAAAGTGCCAACCCTGGCCTTCCCTGTTTTGCCTAGCTATTTCCCATTGGGTCATGGAGCTATTCTTTAGCAGCAAACACATCTGGGAAATGTAGTTCCTAGATGGGCACATTGACAACTAGAATGTAATTAAAGAATAACTATTAGATGGGCTTGTGCAGCATGGATTTTACTTTGATTGATCCATGTCATTGAGCCAGGAAGAACAAGTATAGTGAGTCACACTGCAAAGTCTGGAGGTTAAACATATTATGTAGGACAAAGTAAACCCATTGGTTATTTGATTAATGGACAACGAAATGTTTGCTCACTTTATTCTCTGATTGTTTAAATGGAGTATTGGACCATCTCCAGCCTTAGCAAGAAGGACTTAGAATGCTTCAACTTGTCAGAGTTTAAATTTATTCTGCTTTTGTAACATTTCATAAAACGAATATAAATCAGAACGAAAACCTTGAGGGTAGAACAAGCTTCACAATTTCTTTACAAAATAGCAATGCACCACTAGCCACAGAGCAATAAAGAAAAATTAGAGGAGTATATCACAAGGGAAGAAATAATGAGAACCATTAGAAACCCAAAGAGCAGAACGGCACCGAGAAGATGGGTGGCCTCACTGATTTTATCAGTTTTCCAAAAAGATACAATATTCCACCAGGTAATAAAATCATTTAGTGAAATTAGTCCTATCGACCAATTAGACCTCACAAGAAATGACACCATTGTTTCTTGCCTAATGAATCAAAACACAGCAGCAGGAACAGAGATCTCACCAAAGAGAAACCTGAAAAATGCTTGCAAAACACTCTTCAGAATGCAGTAATGAGTCTGAAGGCTGCATACCCTGCATCAAAACTTGACGGACACTGCAGCCTGTGATGTCGTTACGGTCATTGAGACTACAGGTCGTCTCTGTGACATTTCAGGAAAATGAAAGTGAGGAATTGATCCTCTCCGTTCTCATAAGTAAACTTGTGGATGGAAGTGTCTGGTAGAGCCACAGTTTTAGAGCTGGCACTGGAGAAGCTCACAGGTCATAGTGATGAAGGCAATTGAGTCTGGGCACGAGAAACACTGTTGCTGCATACAGCAGGGTGGCCAGGGAGAAGCAATGCCAGGCTCTCCAGCTGTAGTCAGATGAACCCTACCTCAGCCTATTTAAACTGCCCCCTAGAGATGAACACGTGGTCTCTGGGTTACCTGTGTTTCCCCTTCTCTCTCTTTCCCTCTCCATGTTTTTCTGAGGTCACCTGGGAGTATTGTCATCTATTAAACATAGGCATCATTTAATTCAATCTAATTTGGTTTGATTGGGATTATTTGTGTTGGCAGAGAGGTTTGTCTTAAAGAAATACTTAACACTGGTGAGTGGACTTCTTATTGACATTTAATCTTGGATTATTAGCTGCAGTTCAGTTTCTTTTAAGGTAATGCTGTGGGATTTTTGATTTGGTGGACTCACAGTGCTTTCTCTGTGAAAAAAAAAAGCAATTTTTATTCAAAAGTGTCCAGCTGCCTCATGTTTCTGGTGCTGTTTTTGCTGTCATGGGCTGTGTTCTCTTTATTTGAAAATGAGAAAAATAGGGTCTCCTCTTTCTAATACATTTCCTTAATTCTCAGATAGGATATAGTTGCAAGTTTTTGGCTGGGAATTCAAAGTAACATTGAGATCAGTTGTTGGGGAATAAGGAGCAAGGCCTTTTCTCATCTTGGATACCACCATTCACAGATCATATAATCTTTTGGCGAACCTTCCTCTTCCTCTTTGATCCCTCTCTCATCTCAGTCCTGTGTAGAATTGAAACTCCCTGTCCTGTGTTATTGTGCATACTTTTCCTCCTATAGCATTTATTTTGCCCACTTGCATATTTACTTACTCACTGGTCCTATAGCTGGAAGGTAACTCTGTTTTGGCAGTGTTAATTATTTTTCATAAGTGCTGAGAAGAGCAATGAGGTGATCTATAAATTAGGGGTACTATAAGATCTCTAATTATGATACTTACAAGATAATAGATGTAAAGTCCAAGCACATTGCAGCCCGGGTCTCTCTGTGCATCTGTATTATGTTCTTCTCATCAGGCTTCTTGGTGGCTTCAAGCAGTTTGTTGGCTCTTTCTCCTTTCTATTTGTTGACCTCCTTTCATGTAGAATCTCCTTCTGTATATGTGTTGCTTTTGTTGGGTAATGAATAAAGCTGCTTTGGCCTATGGCAGGGCATAATATAGCCAGGCTGGAGAGAGAGATTGAAAGAGAGAGAGAGAGAGAGAGAGAGAGAGAGAGAGAGAGAGAGAGAGAGAGAGAAGGGGGGGAGGGAGG
>NW_026068208.1:524534-527418 GCF_014885135.2 Alexandromys fortis
AGAGAGAGAGAGAGAGAGAGAGAGAGAGAGAGAGAGAGAGAGAGAGAGAATAGGTGGAGTTAGAGAGATGTTATGTAGCATGTAGCTGCTGAAGGAGAGAGATGCCGGATGGAACCTTACCAGTAGGCTACAGCCACTTGATAATACACAGATTAATGGAAATAGGTTAATTTAAGATATAAGAGCTAGTTAGAAAGATGAATAAGCTATTGGTCGAACAGTGTTATAATTAACATATTTTCTGTATGATTATTTCAGGCCTGAGCAGCAGGGATGTGAATAAAGCAGCCTCTGTCTACAAAATGGCTCCTCTGTGAGGCAACTGGATCCACATAAAAACTGAGAGAGCTTGGGAAGAAATTCTAGGCACAAAAGAACAGAGTTCAGCACAGTGTCTTGGTACCTGCATATTTTTAGCAAGGCTCTGTTTGCAGGGCATCGTGGCTCCTTTAAGAGAGGTCTTCCTGAATCAGCATAAGAAACTGCAGCTTCCTGATTCATGTTGACAGCAGGAACTCTTGATCTTTCAGGGAGCAGAGCACTTGATCGGGGTTTGTGGGTAGTGTGCTGCAAGTTACTTGGTGGCAGTATGGGCTAACTGCTTACTAGAGTGAAGTGGTGAGCACAGCTCCCTCTAGGTGGTCCCAAAGGTGGCAGTGAGTTACCTCCACCATATTAAAAGTCCCAGAGAGGCAGAGCCAGTATCCATGGCCATGGTGACCACACTGCTTAACTTTTGAAAATGCTCTTTGTCAGAAAAGAATTTCAGATACACAGTAGGACAGATTTAGACATAAAAGACCTCTAAACAAAACACAGCATGTTTAAAATAATGTATGTAGGCTTGAGAGAGAGAAGAAAAAAAGTATAGATAGTTATAAAAAGAAGTAAGTTGTTTAAAAAAAAGTAAAACAAAGTCTTTAAAGAGACAGAGCACAGACAGTCATAGATTAAAGGAGTAAAGAAAAATAAGCCACATAAAGATGAAATATACATAGAAAATCTGGATTATGTATATTATTGTGCTTTCTTTGAATTTTTTGACTGTGAATGAGCTAAGATTCCAACTATACATCTAATGGAAGGATAATATCCAAAATATACAAAAATTAGGTATCAAGAAATTAAATAATCCAATTAAAAAATGAGATACAGGTAGCAGATATAAAGAGAGAATTCTTGATAGAGGAAACTCAAATGGCTGAGAAATATTTAAAGAAATGTTCAACATCCTTAATCATCAAGGAAATACAAATCAAAACCACTTTCAGATTTCATCTTATACCTGTCATAAAGGCTAAGGTCAATAAAACAAATGATAGCTCATGCTGGTAAGGGTGGGAAGGGGAACACTCACCCATCGTAGTTGGAACTGAAAATTTGTGTAGCCAGTATAGAAATAAGTGTAGTAGCTCCTCAGGAAGATGAGAATCAATCTATTTCAAGATCCAGCTATATCACTCATGGGCACATGCCCAAAGGGCACTTCATCCTACCATAGAAACACTTGCTCAACCATATTGATAACTTCTGTTTTCATAGTAGCCAGAAATTGGAAACAGCTTAGATGATCCTCAACAAAAGACTGTATTAAAAAATAGTACATTTATACCATGGAATATTATTCGACCATTAAAAGAAATTAAATTCACAGATAAATGGATGGAACTAGAAAAAAAAATCACTGTGAGTGCTATAATCCAGACCCAGGAAAATGATTGTGCTATTTGCTTATATGTGGATATTAGCTGTCAATAAAAATCAAGCTACAATCCATAAAACCACAGAGATAAGGTACAGAGTAAGGAACAAATGAGTACAGATATGTCTCCTTAGGAAATGGAAATAGAGTAGATAGTTATGAATAGAAAAGTGACTGGAATAGGAGGATCAAATTGGGAGTGGGGAGAGGAGAGGTTGAGGCAACCAATACTGGGAGAGACAACTAAATATAAGGGCTATTTGAAAGATAGTATGGAAACCTAAATCTAAATGAAATCAAACAATGGGGTAGACAGAGCTCCAACTGGGTATCTCTTGTAACCAAATGAAGCCTCCCATACTAGAATTGGTTTTTATCTAATTGAGCTGATGGCTAAAGGGGTCCCATTGGAATTTCCAAATAACCCAGGTGTCTCCAATACTTCAGGTTGTTCTCCACAAATTGACAGCAAGGCCTCATTGCTGAAGACAACCCCTATATAACTCATTGAACATGGAGAAGTGATTACATGGCGCTTTCACCCCTGATTTCTAAAGTTTCTTATACAGGAAGGTACTCTGCATGCTACCAACCTGGAGTATTGGATACACCTGGGTTGTTTGGGACTTCAGTTTTGTGAATGGGGATAGATATGAATCTAATTTCATTCTTTTACTTATCGACATTCAGTTAGGCCAGCATCATTTACTGAAGATGCTTACTTTTTTCCATTGTATAATTTTAGCTTTTTTTTTTTTTTGTCAAAAATAAGGTGTATGTGGTTTAACATCAGGGTCTTCAATTTAATTCTGTTGGTCCACCAGTCCATT
This sequence comes from Alexandromys fortis, assembly GCF_014885135.2. NCBI lineage: Eukaryota > Metazoa > Chordata > Mammalia > Rodentia > Cricetidae > Alexandromys > Alexandromys fortis. The sequence continues at coordinate 527,067 of NW_026068208.1, forward strand.
TTGTGACAATTCAAAGATGTTTTTATTACAGCAGCTTTATAGTAGAGTTTTACATCAGAGATTGTGATGTCTCCAGAAGGTCCTTTAGTTGTCTATTATGGGTCTTTTGTTTTCCATATGATGTTGAGTATTGTTCTTTCAAGGTCTGTTGAAGGAGCTGCGGGCTGCGTTCCTGCCACACAGCTCCTGGCTGCCTGGTTAGCTTATGCCCCAAAATAACAACACACAAACTGTATTCATTTAAACACTGCTTGGCCCACTAGCTCTAGCCTCTTACGGGCTAATTCTCATATTTTGACTAACCCATTTTTAGTAATCTGTGTAGCACCAGTCTTACCAGGAAAGATTCAGC
>NW_026068208.1:529228-543915 GCF_014885135.2 Alexandromys fortis
TTTTTGGTTTTTCGAGACAGGGTTTCTCTGTAGCTTTGGAGCCTGTCCTGGAACTAGCTCTGTAGACCAGGCTGGTCTCGAACTCACAGAGATCTGCCTGCCTCTGCCTCCCGAGTGCTGGGATTAAAGGCGTGCGCCACCACCGCCCGGCTAGCCTCTGTCTTTTTATAGGTGAATTGAGACCATTGATACTAAGAGATATTAATGACCACTGGTTGTTAGTTCCTGTTATTTTTGGCCTTGTTGCTGGTAGTGGTTGTGTGTGTGTATGTTTGTGTGTGTGTGTGTTTCTCCTCTTTGGGTTTGGCTAGTGTGGGATTATCTATTGTGTGTGTTTTTGTGTGTGTAACTAGCTTCCCTGGGCTAGAGTTTTCCTTCTATTTTTTTCTGTAGGGCTGGATTTGTGGATAGGTATTATTTAAATCTAGTTTTGTCATGAAATATCTTGTTTTCTCCATCTATGGCAATTGAAAGTTTTGCTGGGCTGGCATCTGCAGTCTCTTTTTGTCTGCAAAATGTCTATCCAGTGCCTTCTGGTTTTTAGGGTTTCTATTGAGAAGTCAGGTGTAATTCTGATAGGTTTGTCTTTTTACGTTACTTGGCCTTTTTCCTTGGCAGCTCTTAGTATTCTTTCTTTATTCGATATGTTTAGTGTATTGATTATTATGTGCTGGGAGAACATTTTTGATCTAGTTTATTTGGAGTTCTATAAGTGTTTTGTACATTCACAGGCATGTCCTTTTTTAGATTGGGAAAGTTTCCTTCTATTATTTTGTTGAATATATATTCTCTGCCTTTGAGCTGGACTTCTCCCTCTTTTTCTCTCCCTATTATTCTTAGGTTTGGTCTTTTCGTGGTGTCCCAGATTTCCTGGATATTTTGTGTTAAGAATTTGTTGGATTTAACATTCTCTTTGACTATTTTCTCTATTGTATATTCAATGTCTGAGATTCTCTCTTCCATTTCTTGTAATCTGTTGGGCATACTTTTATCTGTAGTTCTTAATTGTTTACCCAGGTTTTCCATGTCCAGAATTCCCTCAGTTTGTGTTTTCTTTAATTTTTCTATTTCAGTTTTCAAGTCTTCAACAATTTCCTTCACTTGTTTGATTGATTTTTCTTGCCTTTCTTTTAGGGATTTGTTGATTTCTTTCAATTTTTGGTTTGTCTTTTCTTCCACTTCTTTAATGGAATTTTTCATTTCCTCTTTAAGGTCCTTTATAATCTTCATAAAGTTATTTTTAAGGTCATCTTCTTCTGCTTCATCTGTGTTGGGATATTTAGTCCTTCTTGGTGCAAAACCACTAGTTTCTGGTGGTGCCATATTGCTCTCTATGTTGATGAGTGTGTTCTTACACTGCTGTCTACCCATCTTTTTATGGTGCAGGTGGGACCCGTGCTTCAGGGGATCCCTATTCCTCCAGTTGGTGCAGGTGGGGCCTGTGTGTCAGGTGGTCACTCTTCCTCCAGGTGCATACAAGGCTCTGCCTCTGGTGGTTGTGACTGAAAATGCGTTGGGAGATGGCTGTGGTGTGGGGATGTTTCTCTCTGTTTCTAGGGCTTTGATGGGTGGGGGTGGGGTTCAGGATGTGTCTCTGGGGCTAGGGTTTAGCGAGCAGGGTCCTCCTTCCAGGAACCCAGTCACTCACTTCTTTGGGTGAAGTCAGGGCCTAAACTCAAGTGTTCTCAGATGTGGTGGAGGATGTTTGGGGCTGTGGGGGGCTGCACCTACTTCTCTGGGGCTTTGGTGGATGGGGTGGGGCATGAGATGTGTCTCTGGGGGCTAGAGAGAAGAATCCTCCAGCCGGAAGACCAGACACCTCTCCAGTGTAGTGAGGGCCTGCCTGCTTTCTTTATTTTTCTTCTTTTTTTTTGGGGGGAGGGGGTGCTGTTTCTCTGTAGTCTTAGAGCCTGTCCTGTAACTCACTCTGTAGACCAGGCTGGCCTAAAACTCACAGAGAACTGCCTGTTTTGCTTCCGAAATGCTGTGATTAAAGTAGTGTGCCCCAAATGCCCAGCTCCTGTTTGTTTACTAATGAGGGAGAAAGGTGGGTAGATATGGATGGGTGGGGGAGGTGGAAAGGAGCAATGAGGAGTAGAGGGAGAGGAAACCATAATCAGGTTATATTATATAACAAAATATCTATTTTCAGTAAAAGGAAGCAAAATCCTTGATGTGGGAAGGTCATTTGTCAATCTGTTGTTTCACTGGTTAATCAATAAAGAAAACTGCTTGGCCTGATAGGTCAAAAAATTAGGTAGGTGGAGTAGACAGAACAGAATGCTGGAAAGAAGGGAAGTGAGCCAGACGCCATACCTCTCTGCTCTGGGTCAGACATTATGGAGCCAGACGCGATGAAGCTCCAGCCCAAGATGGACGTACACTAGAATCTTCCTGCTAAGACACCACCTCGTGGTGTTACACAGATTACTAAATATGGGTTACGCGAGATATGAGAGTTAGCCAAGAAGAGGCAGTGTTTAAATGAATACAGCTTGTGTGTTGTTATTTCGGGGCATAAACTAGCCAGGCAGCCAGGAGCCGGGTGACAGGAACGCAGCCTGCAGCTCCCTCTACAAAACCTTTCCATAGAAACAGGATGGGATTCCTCCTGCTAAAGCCCACACTCCTTGTGTCTACCCATCAGTATAGTTCCATTCTAATTGTGTTTTAATACAGATTGCCTAAATATCTGAGAGTAAAACAGCCCCACTGGTTAGCCTTATAGACCAGATTATGCTAACACACACCTTTAATCCCAGTAGCCACACTAGTTACCATAGAAACTGGCAGTGCATGCCTTTAATGATGGTGGTGCAGATCTTTAATCCCAGCCCTAGAGAGAAATCTAAAATGGGAGGAAACAGATCCCAAAGGACAGTCTCATTCTGAGATTCTTGGAGGCAGGATCACCATTTCTGACTGAGGTTGGGGTAAGAGCCAGTGGCCGGCTGTTTTGCTTTTTCAAATATTCAGGTTGAAACCCGATTTCTGACCCTGAGGTTTTTTAATTGTGCTTCACATTAGCATGTTTATCTGTCCAGGACTGTGCTGATAGCTATGGTCACATTGCTCCACCAATTACAGGACTACGAGGAGACCTTTCATCTGGAACAGCAAGGTGGCCTTTGGGACTGCAGAGGGATGGAGCAGCCAGCACAGTGCACCACACTGCAAACTTGGGACCTGGGTCCACTTTAATTTAAGCTTCAGCAGGAGCAGCAGGAGCTTGAAAAGGGCCAAAGGTGATTACCTGCCTATGAGGGATGAGCTCTGAGTACAGTGCTCCCCACTGAGGTGGAAGTCTGGTCTTCATGGCCTTTATATCAACACATCAGGACCTGATGCTGCTGACCTAAGGGGGAAAATCCTATAATCTTACTCTGGTGCTCAGCCACTGTGGTGTTTCCTATTACCCTGATGCACTTCTTAAAGGTTTTTGGTGGCATTAGCCCATTAGGGCTGACATTGTTCATGCCCTCCCATAACTTAGTCCTGTAAGCTGAAGTTGCTTTGCCCTGCCTCCCACAGATCCTTCATCCTCTTCCCTGGGATGCTGCTCACTCACTCTAGTGCTGGTAAATGTTAGCACACAGGTGGATGTGGGCTGCTCTTTACCAAGGCTGCAAATCTTTTCCTGTCAAAGCACAAACCAAATAAAAAGCATCACAAAATTCTGTAGTGACTCTGAAAACAATAATGTGTCTCATTAGCATTCACAAGCAGAAAATGAAGCTTTGGTATTTAGTTATCAGTGTTGACAAGAGGTGTGACTGTAAGACAGGAAGGTGTGACTCTCGGGATCATTTTCAGGTATAAAAACACAGCCTCTCCTAATGAATACCAACTGTACATCCTGCAGGATATTCCCTGAGCACGTTGAGGCTGCATGAGATTTATTGTGATTGACAACGGTTCTCTTTACAAATCCTAAGTGGTGTATAATTTGATTTTCTACTTGTGCATGTTTGCCCAGTCTTCTGGATTGCTGAGTGACATGCTCGCCCATATTGCCTTAGATGTGCCATGTGCCTCTAGGAATGAACATGGCTGCACATTCTCAGCCTTCACAGAAGTCTTGGGACACAGAGACTGCAGCAGAGACCCAGTCTCATCTTTGAAGCCACTCAGGTTGGCAACAAAGCTTCCTTTTTAAATAAAGTTTTATTTCACTGTGTGTGTGTGTGTGTGTGTGTGTGTGTGTGTGTGTGTGCCTGCTGAGGCCAGAAAATGGGTGCTGGATACTCTGCAGCTGGAGTTAGAGACCAATGGGAGGCACCTGACATGGTACCTGGATTTGAACTGAAGTCACCTGGAAGAACAAGGCCTTTAACTGCTGAGCCATCTCTTTAGCCTAAAAACCCTTTCTTCTACATGTTTATCTATCCCTGCACACTGAGATTTGAACATATCATGAGAATAACTCACAGTTTTGGGTCCTCTGACAGTTACAAGCTGATAAAAGCATCATAAAGAAAGCTAACACATGAGTTGAGTACTAAGGCTGAATGGAGTTTGACAAGCAAGGGTATAGGGGAGAAAGGCAGTGTATACAACACAAATGGCATGCCAAGAATCTTGGAAATTGTGTGATGTCATGTATGTAGTCTTTATTATGCCATTGTCTTTTTACTTTGTTAAGTCTTGTAGAATTGAACGTTTGTACTTCAAGAATGATTACTTTCTGGAACTCATGGTGAGGTGAGCAACAAGGAAGCTGTGAGGCTGAAGAGTAAGGAGCACCTTCCGTGAAGAGTGAGTTGGGAAGACTTCCCCTTGTCCTGTGGAACAGTTTCCCCTTTATATATGAAAACATCAAGTGTCTTCCAGAGAATTAAGTGATATGTGAGCCGAATGGATGAACTATCCTGTTGAGGGTTATTAGCTGTTTTTCCTGTGGTTGTGTACAAACACCTGAGAAGAAGCAGCTTCAGGGAGGAAGACTTTATTTTGGATGGAAGTTTGAGGAGATGTGGTTGATGATGATGGTGAAGGCAGGGTGGCTGGTACTTCATTCAGGTCTCTGCACCTTCACATTGGATGGGCTGGAAAGCAGAAAAAAGACAAGGACTGAGATTAAGCTATAAAATCTCAATGTCTGCTTCCCATATTCCAACTCTTCCAGTGAAGCTCCACCTCCTAAAGATTTCACAACCTTCACAAGTAGTGACACTGGCTGGGGCCAAGTGTTCAAGAATGTGAGCCTATGCAGGGCATTCTTCACTAAAACCTCAACTCTGGGGCTCATGAATGTTTCTGGGACAGAGAGGTGACAGGAAATGATTCCCAAGACCTCCCAATCCATCTGCATGTACTTTTGATATGGATATCTCAAGACTTCAGAAAAATAAAATATACCTCTCACTAAGATGTTGATCATCACACTTGTGAAGATTCCATGATCTCCTTAGAGGTCAAGAACAAGTTTTATTAGTCTCAGTTGATTGGGGGTGGGAAACCCTGGACCCCAGAATCCACCTGTCCCTTCCTAGTGCCTTTCATATTGATAGTCTTTGAGCAGGACAAGATGGTCCTTCTGCTCTGTAGGAATTTCCTCCCGGTTGACACATCCTATCAAAAGAGTCACCTCTTACAGTTCAGAATGTTCCAAGAAAAGGTGAAATATTTCCTCCTATAGTCAGGCTCCTTAAAACATTGTGGGAAGTCCCTGAAACTGGCCAGATGCACTAGTCCCCTCCTTCCCCAAGCTTATATAGGGACTGCTGAGAAACCTCTCAGGACAGCATATCAGCTTGGAAAAAGCTCAGACCAACTGTGCTGTCTAGAAGAGGTAGCGACCAACTGTGCTATTTGAGAGAAAGAAGCTGAGCTGTCTAGAACACAGAAAGCATCTGAGATAACTGGACAAAGAACAGAGCAGCTAGGACCCCTGGAAAAGACACTTTCTGACCTTTGAGCTCCATGCAAGCTCTGGGATTTCAGCATCCATAAGCTGTCACTCGTACGTAGATGAGATTTTTGGTGATGCAGCTGTCTTTAATCATTTTTTTTTCAGGTAAGCTATCTTTTGCCTGCGCTCCAGTAAGTAACCCCAATAAAACTCATTGGTTCACCAAGTTGGACTTTGGCGGATCCTTACTTTGTTCTGTTGTTGGTACTATGTCTGCGCTGAGATGTTTGCCCTTCCTTCTCACCTGCCTGCCTTTTCCAGTGCTGGCACTTGTATGCCACACAAGAAGCCGTTCTAAGACCCAACCCCCAGAGGAAGTCTTCCTTCTGTCTTGGTTCTAGAGACCCTATAAATGGTTGCCATTCTAGACTGAGGGAGTCATGAAACTTGGGAAAGGTTGAACAGCTGCTGAGTGAGGGGAGCCATTGGGCTTTCATTAGCTTACACAGAATAAATCGGGACCCTACTGTATTTCTTGTAAGAGAGACAAATTAATTGATCATAAAACCATTGAAGAAAAAAAATGGTAAGAAAAATAACTAATTTACCAGATTTATTAAGGCCATTAACAGCCTGCTCAGATGTTCTGATTCAGTTGAGACAGTAAATTTAAAGTGACAAAATGACAATTGTGGAAAAAATTAGTGGAAGAAAGCAGAGGAGCAGTCATTTTGTTTTCCTTTGTCCTTGTGTGCTACATTCTGCTGGCTTTGCACTGTGGCAGCTCTCAGCATTCCTGTCAGGTGTGCCTGTCTACCAGGCAGCGCTTGAAGCATGCTGCCTTGTCCTTCCTGTGCAATAATGAAGATTACTCAGCTTCCAATGTCCTTCCTGTCACTCAGCAGTTCTGTCTGAAAGTTGTGAAAGTGTTGACTTTATCCTTCGTGTCTCTCATCTAGTCTGTGAGAGGCTGGCCAAAAAATTGACTTTGTCCTTCATGTCTCTGATGGTTTCTGTCTGTGGCTGGTCAAAGCAGTGACTTTGGAATTAGAGGGATTCCTCCACCAAGGAATATCTGCTCCAACATTCTGGATTCACTAACTAGAAAAAAAAAAGCAGAAATTGCACATTGTAACACATTTCTTGAGTGCATTCTGTCTTCCTTATCTTTGTCCTTTCTATTTGTCACATGTCTGAGTGTGAAAACTACAAGGGACCTCAGTGGTTAGCTCATTTCATGTTTTTCAAAGTGCATAGTGTGAATTGAGATTCCACAGGAATATTTTAAAATATTTTAATATAGTATATTATAAAAATTTAAATAGTGTAAGAAACCATGATTTCAAGGATATTGTTCCTTAGGTGATCTCATGTGTTACTATGACTTGCATATATATGTATATATATATATAAACTATACATACACACACACATGAGCATATACATATATCCATACATATACATACATATGGTTTATGGAAACATGATATCTCATAAATTTTGAAAAGTGACCTTAAAAGTAATCCATGTTGGATGTGAAACAGTGTCTAAGGGTTTACCTCAGTTTTTCATGTCTACCAAGTCTTCTCTAGTATGGTTGTGAATCTCTTCAGGTCAAGAAGAGGGAACTTTCAGTTTAGGATTAGTTTGAATGCTTCAGTGATGGGAGGTTCATGTTTGGCATCTACTATTCTTGCTGTTTTGGTTTATAATTTTGTGCTGTGTCTTTGCTACAGGTTCCCTTACAACAGTCACCATGGCCAGGACTCAAAGTCTCAGTGAGCATCAGCATGGTTTTATGTGCCTTTTACTCATAAACAAAAATATTTTTATGGGTTAAAGGGGAAGGGAGAGGTAGGGAGGTGATCAGGGAAAAATGTAGAGCTCAATAAAAATAAATAAAAATATATTTTTCTATACTAAGTCCTTATTGTAATGGTCTACTCTGTCCCTTTAAGAGACAAGCCACACCTGCTCCTTCCTCTGTCTGCCGAGGCAAGCTGATCTTCAGCTTCCAGCCTGAGTCCTTTCCTTTTCTGTCTATCTTTCAAAGAGGCAGCTTCTGTGTTTGTCTCTCTCTTCTTCCCACTTCTCCCCTTCCTCCTTCTTTCTCTCCTCTTCCCACTTCTCCCCTTCCCTTCCATAACCCACTAAATAAATAACCAACCTCACTCTGCATGGTGTGCCTATTTGTCTGTCTCTCTCCCACTGTGTGGCTTTCTGCCTGGGACCAGTAGCATTTGGAGACCTGCAGCATGGTCTTGTGGCATTCCCATCTGTCTGTCTCTCCTTGTGGAACTAATTGCTCCTCGTGGTCACTGAAGCCACTTGGTGAACTGTGCTGTTCTTGCCTAGGACTGGCTACACTTGGGACCCACAGCCCACTTCCTGATGCCACTTTGGGAACCTCAGAAATCTGTGGCATGGTCTCATGGCCCGCTGCCCACTGCAGTCACTTGGGGCTCTGCAGGATTTTACTTTTACCATTACATTAGTGCCGAGACTCAGATGGTGTTCTGTGACTTGGTCAGGCTCTCCACATTCCCTTCAGCCTGTGGGAAGGACAGTGGAGGATGCATGGAACCCTGGGCTCCAGAGCCAGGTTTCTTTACAACAGCTCTCCATTTCACCTGAGCATGATTTCTACGCACATCACAGGCTTAAATTGGAGAGTTTTCCCATTCTGGTCAGCTCTACCCTTTCTCCAAACCAAAGGAATTGACTGCTAAGCTTCCAGAAATCTTCTGGAGTTCCTAGAAATGGGGGGGGGGCGGCAGCCCCCAAACATGGTCTTTACAGCTACAGTTGCTACCTTCACTGACATTCATCTCTGGTTTGCTTCCCTTAGCTAAAATCATGTTTGGACAACCCAGGGTCAGTACTCCCATGACTGGGGGCCCAGAGTCTCTCATATTTTTCTTTCTCTTTTTTTTTCCCACCATGAAAAGCAGCTTGGAGCAGCCTCTGGCCTCTCTGGCTTCTGAGTGACCCTGACTGGATCCAGTCAGTCTTTAGTACCCCACCAGTAGGCAGAGAGTACTCTCCCACAAGCCCTGTAATGATCGTTGCCAATTTACACCCCACCTATAGAAGGGTGTAAATTCCTATAGGCCTTGTTAAGGTATCACCATTTTCACAGTTTCAGCTATGGGTAGCAAGCCATCCATGTCAACCAATTCAGCTTCCCTCTGGGATGGATGTCTTTTAGAGGCCCTAAAGCCCCGGGCCTTAATGTCCTACTTCTTCAGCTTCTACCCTCACTCTGCTGGTGTCCTGCTGGCTCCACTTTTATGGGAGCTTTCTAACTACTGTCAGCACACAGGCAAGTGGAAGTAGTTTTCTCAGACTGTCCCTGCCACTGCTACTGCTGCCAACATTATTGGTTGGATCCACAAGGCAGCTGTTTTCAATTCCAGCTTTTTGCTCCCCATGCAGCTTGTGCCATGGCGGCTCAGTGACAGGGCGGATCATGCCTCTAGGTCTCTCTTATTATTAAGCTTAAAATCCCTGCAGCTCAAAAATTGTGGCTTTTCCATACAACATGTGACTGCTGCCATTTTGACTGAGGTCGGATTTCCCAGTGTTAACTCTGTTACATAGATGACCTTAAAATCATCTTAACTGAGGTCAGGTGACTTCACTGCCATCTTAATTGAGAGCCAGGTCAGGTGACCAAGTCCTGCCATCTTTACTGAGGTATACCCTGCCTGGTCCTCCAGTTTACCTATGTTTTTGCCTCTAAATTCTATTGTTGATTTTATTGCATGTGTATTTTGTGCAGTGGCATGCCTTTGGTAGGGCCCACCAAGAGCATCTACTTCACCCAATTCCTGTTCACTCTGTGTGTGTGTTCATACATGTAACTTAAAGGCACCTATATTTACTGTTAAATGTTATAATTGTCTGTTCATTGTATCTCATTCCAGACTACAAAGCACTAAGTCTCCTGTTGTAAATTGATATGTACTTTTAAGTCTCTTTCAAAAAATACTATACATGTAATCCAACCCTGATTTAAAATATATTAAGCTGGGAGTCTGGGACCTTTGAGGGAGTAAGCCTGAGCCAGATCCTCTGTGTGTCTGGGCACACCAAAGCCTGGGAACTTCTAGGCAGTAGGCCAGTGCCAGAGACATTTGCAGGACCAATTCAAAGCCAGAGACTTCTGTAGGAGTGGATACAGACCAGGATTTAAAGAAACAGGTCAAAGCTGGTAACCTAGGCCAAAGTAGGCCCAAGGCAATGAACTGTACCTTGGGCTGGACTGGGCCTGAGACAACAAATTCTACAGGAGTGGACCTGAGCCAGCTATCTAGGCTGGAGTGGGCCTGAGAAAACTAGCTCCATGGGAGTGGGAGTGGATTCACTTCAGGGACATTGGCAGACAAGGATTGAGCTAGCAACAGGAACCAGAGCAGAACTGAGACAGGAAACTCCACAGGAACAGGTACAGAGTGAATGATCCAAAGACAGAGACTGCTGAGGGTATGGACATGAGTCTGGAACCTTCAATGGAGTAGATCTAAGCCAGGACCCTGTGGATCTGGCACTTCTGAAGAACTAAGCCTGAACCAGGTCCCCTGAGGGTGTGAGCATGAATCTGGGACCAGTGAGGGAGTAGGCAGGAGCCAGAGATCGCAGAGGGTCCAGGCATGACTCTGGGAAATCAGAGGGAGTAGGCTTGAGCCAAGACCTCTGTGGGTCCTGATGATGGTCTGATACATCACAGGGAATAGGCAGGAACCAGAAACTTTTACAAGTCTGAGCATGAGTCTGGGACCTCTGAAGAAGTAAGCCTGAGTCAGATCCTCTGTGGGTCTGGGTGCACCTGAGCCCAGGAACTCCAAGGGAGCAGACTGGAACCAGAGACCTTTGCAGAACCATCCCCAAGCAAGGGACCACCGCAGCAGTGGATACAGATCAGGATTTACAGAAACAGGTCAAAGCCAATAACCTAGCCTAAAGCAGACCTGAGACAGCAAACTTCAAGGGAATTGAGCAAAGCCTTGGAGCGTTGAATGACCTCCAGGAACACAAAGTGGTAACTAGAACCATGGCACTGACTGTACCATGAGGAACAACCATCTAAACCTTGGATTCACCGGCACATAGAAGATTAATCAACAGAATCACTAACGCCCCAAACACACCTATTAGAGGAAAAGATAAGTAAAAAAAGTAAGAACACATAAAACACCACAAAGCAATATGATACCAGTAAAACCTAAAGACTCTACAACAGCAAGACTTGAACGACCAAATATAGATGAAGCAGAAGAGAATGACCTAAAAATAACTTCAGGAGAATGTTGGAAATTCTTAAAGAGGAAATGATAAATTCTCTCCAAAAATGGAGGAATAGACAAAAAATTGGAAGACATTACCAAATCCCTTAAAGAAAACCAAGAAAAAGCAATCAAGCATATAAAAGAAACTATTCAAGACTAGAAAACTGAAATAGGGGCAATAAAGAAAGCACAAGTAGAGGGAAATATAGAAATGGAAATCATGAGAAAACAATCAGGAACCACAAACACAAGCAGGAACAGCAGAATACAAGAGATGGAAGAGAGACTCTCCAAGCACTGGAGATACAATTTAGGATATAGACTCATCAGTCAAAGAAAAGATTAAATCCAACAAAGGCTTAACCCAAAATATCCAGGAAATATGGGACACTATGAAAAGGCCAAACTTGAGCATAATAGGTATAGAAAAAAAGAGAAGAAATTAACTCAAAAGCACAGAAAATATATTTAAAAAATCATAGAAGAGAGCTTTCCCAACCTATGAGGATACAAGAAACTGATAGAATACCAAACAGAGTGGATCAAAAAAAGTTCCCTCACCACATAATTAAAAAAAATTAAACATACAGAGTAAAGAAAGAATATAAAGAGCTGCAAAGGAAAAAGGCCAAGTAATATATAAAGGCAGACCTATCAGAATTACACCTGACTTTTCGTTGGAGGCAATGAAGGCCAGAAGGTCACGATCAAGTGTTATGCAGACTTAAAAGACAACAGATGGCAGCCTAGACTACTATACCTAGCAAAACTTTCAATCACCATAGAAAGACAAAACAAGATATTCCATGAAAGAAACAGATTTAACCAATACCTAGCCACAAACCCAGCCCTACACAAAATACTAGAAGGAAAACTCCAACCCAAGGAAGTTGACTACACCAACAAAAACACAGATAATTTATGGTCTAATAGCAGAAAATCCCAAAGAAAAGAAAAATGTACAAATTAACATCACCAACAATGTAAACTAAATTAACAGGAGACAGCAATCACTGGTCATTAATATCCCTTAATATAAATGGACTCAACGCACCTATAAAAAGGTACAGGCTAACAGATTGGATATGAAAACAGAATCTATCCTTCTTCTGCATACAAGAAACACTCCTCAACCTCAAAGACAGATATTATCTCAGAGTAAAGGGTTGGGGAAAAATATTCCAATCAAATGGACCTAAGAAACAAGCTGGTGTAGCTATCCTAATATCTAACAAAACAGACTTCAAGCTAAAATCAATCAAAAGAGACAAAGAAAAACATTTCATATTAGTTACAGGAAAAATCCCTCAAGAGGAAATCTCAATACTGAACATCTCTGCCCCAAATACAAGGGCACCCTCATATGTAAAAGAAACACTTCTAAAGGTTAAATCATACATTAAACACCACACACTAATAGTGGTAGACTTTAATACTCCCCTCTCACCACTGGACAGTTCAGTCAGACAAAAAATGAACAGAGAACTAAGGGAACTAACAGATGTTATGTCTCAAATGGATGTAACAGACATCTATAGAATATTCCATCCAAACAGATGAAAATATACCTTCTTCTCAGCACCTCATGGAACCTTCTCAAAAATTGACCACATACTCGGTAACAAGGGAAACCTCAACAAATGCAAATACAAAAAAAATTGGAATAACCTAATGTACCTTATCAGATCATCATGGTTTAAAACTACAAGTCAACAGCAATACTAATTCCAGAAAGCCCACAAACACATGGAAATTAAACAATGCTCACCTGAGTCATCAATGGATCAAGGAAGAAATAAAGAGAGAAATTAAAGACTTCCTAAAATTAAGTGAAAATGACCACACATCATACCCAAATTTATGGGACACAATGAAAGCAGTGTTAAGAGGCAAGTTCATAGCACTAAAGCCTACATAAAGAAGCTGGAAAAATCTCACACTATTGAGTTAACAGAACATTTGAAAACTCTAGAACAAAAAGAAGCAAACTGACCCATGAGAACTAGATGGCAGGAAATAACCAAATTGAGAGCTGAAATCAACAAAATAGAAAGAATAAAACAATCCATAGACTCAAATAGACAAAGAGTTGTTCCTTCGAGAAAATCAACAAAATAGACAAACTAACGAAAAGGCAGAGAGAAAATATCCAAATTAACAAAATCAGAGATGACAAGGGGGATATAACAACAGACACAGAGGAAATATAGAGAATAATCAGGTCATATTTTGGAAACCTATACTCCATGAAATTGGAAAAATTAAAGGAAATGGACAACTTTCTGGATAAATATCACTTACCCAAATTAAATCAAGACCAGATAAGCAAATTAAACAGACCTATAACTGCTGAAAAAATAGAAGCAGTCATCAAAAGTTTCCCAACCCCCCCCAAAAAAAACCCCCAGGGCCAGATGATTTCAGCTCAGAATGATACAAGATTTTCAAAGAACTAATACCAATACTTTTCAAATTATTCCACACAATAGAAACAGAAGAAACATTGCCAACTCTTTTTATGAGGCTACAATTACCCTGATACCCAAACCAGAGAAAGACATTACTAAGAAAGAGAATTACAGATCAATCTCATTCATGAACATTGATGCAAAAATACTAAATAAAATACTGGCAAATTGAATCCAAGAACACATCAGAACCATAATCCACCATGATCAAGTCATCTTCATCCCAGAGATGCAGGGATGCTTCAACATAGAATATCTGTCAATGTAATCTACCATATAAACAAACTGAAAAATAAAAACCACGTGATCATCTCATTTGATGCCAAAAAGCTTTTAACAAAATAAAACATCCCTTCATGATAAAGGTCTTGGAGAGAGCAGGGATACATGGAACATACCTAAACATAATTAAGGCAATATGCAGCAAGCCAACAGCCAACATCAACCTAAATGGATTTCATTGAAATCAGGAACAAGACAAAGTTGTTCACTCTCTCCATACCTATTCAATATAGTTCTTGAGGTCTTAGCTAGAGTGATAAGACACTATAATAAGATCAAAGGTATACAAATTGGAAAAGAAGATGTGAAACTCTCACTATTTGCTGATGATATGATAGTTTACATAAGCAATCCAAAAAATTCTACCAAGGAACTTCTACAACTCAGAAACATTTTCAACAATCTAGCAGGATACAAGATTAACTCAAAAAAATCAGTAGCCCTTTTGTACTCAGGTGATAAAAGGGCTGAGAAAGAAATCAGAGAAATATCACCCTTCACAATAGCCACAAATAGTATAAAATATCTCAGAGTAACTCTACTAAACAAGTGGAAGAGTTGTATGACAAGAACTTTGAATTTTTGAAGAAAGAAATCGAAGAAGATACCATAAAATGGAAAGATCTCCCATGCTCTTAGGTAGGTTGAATTAACATGGTAAAAATGACAATATTACCAAAAGAAATCTACATATTCAATGCAATGCCCTTCAAAACCCCAGTTAAAATTGTTCACAGACCTTGAAATAATGGTTTTCAACTTCATATGGAAAAGCAAAAAAAAAAAAAAAAAAAAAAA
>NW_026068208.1:543951-562396 GCF_014885135.2 Alexandromys fortis
AACCAGGATAGCCAAAAAGAACTTCTGGAGGCATCAAAATCCCTGACTTCAAACTCTACTAAAGAACTACAGTACTGAAAACAGCCTGGTATTGGCATAAAACAGACAGGAGGACCAATGGAACCAAATCGAGGACCTTGATATTAATCCGCACACCTTCAAACATTTAATTTTTGACAAAGAAGCAAAAAAATCAAATGAAAAAAAGAAAGCATATTTCACAAATGGTGCTGGAATAATTGGATATCAATATTTAGAAAAATGAAAATAGACCCATTTCTATCACCATGCACAAAACTCAAGTCCAAATGGATCAAAGGCCTCAGCATAAAGCTAGCCACACTGACACTTACAGAAGAGAAAGTGGGAAGTACACTTATATGCATTGGCACAGGAGATCACTTCCTAAATATAATCCCAGCAGCATAGATACTAGGAGAAACAATTTATAAATGGGACCTCTTGAAACTGAAAAGCTTTTGTAAAGCAAAGGATGTGGTCAATAAGACAAAACAACAGCCTACAGAATGGGAAAAGATCTTCACTAACCCCCATAAGAGGTCTGTTGCATTACGAGCGGCAGGGCTGCGTCCCCAGCACCCGGCCGCCCGCATGGCTAGCTTACGCCCAGAAATAATTACACGGAAACTGTATTCTTTCAAACACTGCCTGACCCACTAGTTCCAGCCTCTTATTGGCTAGCTCTTACATATTGTTCTAACCCATTTCTAATATTCTGTGTAGCCCACGAGGTGGCTTACCAGGGAGGATCTTAACCTGCGTCTGTCTGGAGTGGGAGAACCATGGCGACTCTCTGACTCAGCTTCTTTCTCCCAACATTCTCTTCTGTTTACTCCACCCACCTATGTTCTAACCAATAAAATGGGCCAAGGCAGTTTCTTTATTATAATTAACCAATGTCCTTCCTCCATCAGAGGTCTGATCTCCAAAACATACAAAGAACTCAAGAAATTGGTCATCAAAAGAACAAATAATCCAATAAAAAATGGAAAACAGACCTAAACAGAGAACTCTCAACAAAGGTACCTAAAATGGCTGAAAGACACCTAAGGAAATGTTCAACATCCTTAGACATCAAAGAAATGCAAATCAAAACAATTCTGAGATTTTATCTTACACCTGTAAGAATGGCCAAGATCAAAACCACTGATGACAGATTATGCTGAAGAGGAAGTCGAAGCTTGCATTGCTGGTGGGAATGCAAGCTGGCCCTGCCCCTTTGGATGTCAGTGTGGCGATTTCTCAGAAAATTAGGAAACAACTTTCCTTAAGACCCAGTAATACCACTTTTGGGTATATATCCAAAGGATGCTCAATTGTGCCCGAAAGACATGTGCTCAACTATGTCCATAGCAGCATAATTTGTCATATCCAGAAACTGGAAACAACCTAAATGCCCTTTGACTGAAGAATGGATTAGGAAAATGTAGTATATTACACAATGGAGTACTACACAGCAGAAAAAAAATAACGACATCTTGAATTTTTCAGGAAAATGGATGGAGTTATAAAACATCATTTTGAGTTTGATAACCCAAATATAGAAAGATAATTATCACATGTACTCACTCATAAGTGTTTTTTAACATAAAGCAAGAAAACCAGCCCACAGATTACTATCCCTGAGAACCTATACAACAATGAGGAACCTAAAAGAGACAAACATAGATCAAATCTACATAAGAAGTAGAAATAGACAAGATCTTCTGAGTAAATTGCGAGCCTAGGAACCTTGGGAGAGGGTTGAAAGGGAGGGGAGAGGTAGTGAGAGGAGTAGAGAAAAATGTAGAGTTCAATAAAAAGGTGGGTGGTCCTTGGACTCCCCACAGGGCAGAGAACCCTGATTGCTCTTTGGGCTGACAAGGGAGGGGGACTTGATTGGGGGAGGGGGAGGGAAATGGGAGGCAGTGGCGGGGAAGAGACAGAAATCTTTAGTAAATAAATAAATTAATTTAAAAAAAGAAAAAGAAAAAGATAAAATATTAAGCTCTTCTTTACCATTGTCAGTTCTGCTGTTAACAGTCTATTGCAAACAGTTTTTTTTCTCTTTCTGTCTTTTTATGAGTATAAATCTTACATGTTAAGTTAAGAGCCAGTACAATCAAGTTTTGACCCAGGTCTCCAGGCAGATTCTATTATGTAGCTGTACCTGATAAACAGCCCTCAACTGCTCAGTGATCTGGGGAATACGGCACTTAAATATTTAATTATTAAACCTTCTTATAACAAAAAGAGACATGTTAGCTGCTATCAGCAGCACTCTATTTCTTTCAAAGAAGACAGAAGACAAATGGGCCCAGAACAATGTCCATCTGCAATTTGCTTCAACTGCCAAGCACTGACCACTGGGAAAAACTGCCTTTCATCTAAACTGACGATCACCAGACAGTGGAAAGAATTGTGGGAATCAACAGCCTAGCTGTTCAGGTCAAGCTAAGCTTGTCTTCCTACAGATTTCTTAGTTCACAGGATCTTCTGGAACCTTGCAGACCCTGCACTAAATACCAAAAGGCAAATATGACCTTCAGTGACCATGGAGGACCCTGAAGCTGTAGGTGCCAATCAAGTAAGTTCTCTGTTGTTTTTTAATCAATGACTCAAGTAAAATTTTATCCTTCTCAAAGATCTCTGATGCAGTTTGACAGCTGTGAGGTTTTGTCAATTTAAAAGAAACACCTTACCAAACAAATTTCAGTAAAATAAAATACAAATACAAGACCTGCAAGTTATAAAGGTGTGAAAACAAAAACAAGTTATCAATTTTTTCTCTCATTATCCCTTTCATAGTCCATTTTTTCCCCTTAACTTAACTTTGTCCTCTGTTTTGCCAATACCTTAACAAGTGCAAGAGACACCAAACATTTTCATACCACAAATACTAGACAGGAACAAACAGATCAGCTATGCCAGGATATGACCAACATCCAGCTTTCTCAGGTTCTCCCCTCAAGATGACACTCACAAATAATCAGGAAGCAGTCTTGAGAATCCACCGCCTCAATTTCTTTAATCTGTTGTGTGGGAGTATCATCTATCTGTTGCTTTCATTGGTTAATTAATAAAGAAACTGCTTGGCTTTTGATAGGCCAGCCCTTAGGTGGGTGGAGTAGACAGAACAGAAGGCTGGGAGAAAGAAGCCAAGTCAGGCAGTCACCATGATTCTCCTCTCCAAAACAGATGCAGGTTAAGATGTTTCCTGGTAAGTTACCACCTTGTGGTGCCACACAGATTATTAGAAATGGGTTAATCAAGATGTGAGAATTAGCCAGTAAGAGGCTAGAGCTAATGGGCTCTAGTGTTTAAAAGAATATAGTTTCCGTGTATTATTTCGGGGCATAAGCTAGCTGTGTGGGAGCTGGGCAGACCGGCTGCTTTTTACTACACTGTTGTGCCTTAACTCCCACCTTTTTATTATAAAATAGAGGTGGGAATGTAATGGTCTGTTCTGTCCCTTTAAGAGACAAACCATGCCCATTCCCCCCATCTGCCAAGGCAAGATGATCTTCAGCTTCCAACCTCAGTCCTTTTCTTTTCTGTCTCCCTCTCAAAGAGGCTTTTCTTTTCTCTAATTTTCCCCATTTCTCTCCTTCCCCTTCTCTGTTTCTCTCTTTGTCTCTGTGTGTGTGTGTCTCTGTGTGTGTGTCTCTGTGTGTGTGTGTCTCTCTGTGTGTGTCTCTGCTCTTCTACCCTTCTCCTCTTTCCCTTCCATAACCCACTAAATTAATATCAAACCTACCTCTGCATGGTTTGCCTATCCATGCCTCTGTCTCTCACCCTCTGTGTGACTCCCTGCCTGGGACTCGTGACCTACTGCAGCCACTTGGGGGAACTGTGCCATCCCTACCTGGGACTGGCTGCTCTCAGGACCTGTTGCCAGTTGCCTGCCACCACTTCAGAGACCTGTGGGTGTGTTCCTGGGAACCGATGCCCACTGCAGCCACTCAGATAGACGTGCAGCATTTTACTTAAACCATAACACTTATTATGCCCAGTTTAAAGATCAGAAACCATAGGCCAGTGAAAGGGCTCCAAAGATAAAGGTGCCTGCCACCAAGCCTAATGATTTGAGTGTGATTCTTGAGATCCACATGGCAGGAAAAAGAATTGACTCTTACAATTTGTCTTCTCCCTCTATGTGTGCACTGTGGTATACACACAATGGAAAAGTAAATAAATAAAATGTAATGATAATTTTTTAAAAGAAAAGATCAGCAAACAGAGACACATGATGGCTAACTCACCCAAATCTAGAAAACAGGAAAAGGGTCTTGTGCCTATCTGTATCATTGTTGCATCTTAGTCTTGTGTTTATAGCAAACCCAATAATCTTGACCCTAAACTTATATGTCTTCACTAGCTTGCACAGTTATGAAAGCACTGAAAAAAGAGCCTTTACTATTTTTCGTGATTGAACTCACTTCACAGTTTTATCTCTCCATCTTCAGATGTGTATAAAAATGCTATCACACAATGTTTGAAAAAGCCTCTTAAAAAGGATTGATTATATGAAGATGGGATAATTGAAATGCATTTTATGCAAAGTGGTTTTCAATTGCAGAGAGCAGGAAGGATGAATGAAGGGTATAGAGGGAAGAGTTCCTCAGGAGGAACTGAGGTCACAGAGAGAATAATTCAGTGGCAGAGGCTACACCAAAGACCATGATGGCTACTACATGTGTGGAGAGTCTAGAACTATGTTAAAGACTTACATAGAATCTAAATTCCTATGGTAACCTTCTGAAGTCCTTTATCCTTTTTTGAGTCTGACAGAGAAAAAATAGAGATATTATCTTAACCCATCAGTGTCATAGACCTATGTATGGGTTGGCACTTGAGCACAATTGCCACATTCCATTTCTTTCTATGTCTGGCACTTCACAGAACATCTTGGCATGTAGTGGCAGGTTTTTTTTTTCCTTTCCTTGGTTTGAATCATGAGTAAAAAAACACACTGGAAACATTTACTGTATAGCTGGATGCCATTTTTCAAGTTAGTTCACAGGATTAAGGAGGCCACCCAAACCACACAAAAATGCAACAAAGAGAGAAATACAGACCAATCTCCCTCATGAACACTGATGCAAAAATACTCAATAAAATTATGGCAAACTGAATTCAAGAACACAATAAAAAGAAAAAATAATCGTCCACCATGACCAAGTAGACTTCATCCCAGTGATGCAGGGTTGGTTCAACATACAGAAATCTGTCAATTTAATTCACCATATAAACAAACTGAAGGAAAAAAAAAAACATGATAATCTCATTAGATGCTGAAAAGGCCTTTGACAAAAGCCAACACCCCTCCATGATAAAGGTTTTGGAGAGATCAGGGATACAAGGAACATATCTAAACATAATAAAAATAACTTACAGCTTGCCAACAGCCAACATCAAATTAATCAGAGAGAAACTCAAAGTCCACTAAAATCAGGAACCAAACAAGGCTGTCTGCTCTTTTCATATCTATTCAATATAGTCCTTGAAGTTCTAGCTAGAGCAATAAGACAATTAAAGATCAAGGGAATTCAAATTGGTGGCATACCTTGCTCAGCCTTAATGCAGAGGAAAGGGGCTTGGTTCTGCCTCAACTTATGTGCCAGACTTGTTGACTCCCCTTACCATGGGAGGAAAGGATGTGGGGTGGGTGAAGAAGATGAGGGGGTGGGGGGAGGACTGTGGTTGGAATGAAAAATGAAATTAAAAAAAAAACTTGATCACCTGCAGAAAACCAAAAGAAAAGAAAATGAAAATACACACACACACAAAAACCAAAACAAAAAAACCTTAGCATAATCTTTAGCATAGAAACTCCAGTTTACCTCTAAGTGCCCAAGCCAGAATATTTTTACTATCTGACTTCTAGATCCATTATTATTAGGGAGTAGAGGCAAGCAACTTGTATTTAATACAAATTCTTCCTTAATCCATCTGACCAGAGCATCCCTGACACAGAGAAACTAGCCAACTCAAAATATTTGCAAGGTTAGCAAACATCTTGTATACCTCTTAGAAATTATCTGAAATCAAGCATCTTTATTAACTTTGAAAATAACAACATATATACACATCACACACTGCTTGCCACCTGAAGTGACAGGGAGATGAGTGGGGATGTGGGGAATTCAGGGGATTTCTGACAGCGCATAAAGGTAAAACCAGACCCCAGCTTTATCTAGTTACAGGTGATACGCAATTAACACTCAGCCCATTTGCATATGGCTTCACTGTGCAGTTTAGACAAATATGTACCATGGTCCTAACATCTGCCCTGTAAAGAATTAACAGGCCAGGAGGTGTCGTTGCTCAGTGCCTGTTTTTAAAGGAGAGATGAGCCAGGCTGTGCCTATGGCAGACACTGAAGGTCTCTAAAGGAAGTCAGTTCTTGCTTCTTAGGAAAGAGGTTAGTTTAAAAAAACCTTTGATTAGCTGTAAAAGACAATGCAGAGGAAATAAGAAATCTGTCTTGTCAAACGTCTGAAGGGTTGTCACATAGAAGAGAGAACAAACTTGACCTCTACTGTTTTGAAAAGCCAAGTTGGAATTCAGACATGGCTAGAATTTCATAAATATTAAGAAATGGCTCTCTCCTCAGTCTAAGGTGGAAGTTATTTTTTTAATCAATGGGAAAGTTGGACTCTTACTGTTCGTATATGTGACATTTCTATACATTTACTTTGTAAAGATTTTGAGCATATGATTTAGACCTTCGAATAATATGCTGCATTCAAATTATCACCCTGAACTGGCCAGAGGGCTCAGGAGGTCAAAAGTTCTTGACACATTAGCATGGAGACGAGAGTTTGAGCCTCCGACTCCTACATGAAGGTAGAAAGTGAGAATCAATTTTAAAACACATCCTCTGAACTCTTTGTGCAAGTCATTGTATACATTTCTGTTGAGATTTGATTTGTGATTGAGTATGTGGTCAGTATTAGAGATGGTTTCATGAGGTGCTGAAAAAATGGTGTGTTCTTTTATGTTGGGTGGAATGTTCTATAGATGTCTATTAAGACCATCTGAGTCATAATTTCTGACAGCTCCCTTGTTTCTCTGTTAATTTTGTGTCTGGCAGACTGTACATTGGGGAGAGTGGGGTGTTGAAGTGCATGGGATTTGATGTACGATTTAAGCTTTAGTAATGTTTCTTTTACAAATGTGGGTGTACTTGTATTTGGAGCATAAGTGTTCAGCCTTGAGACTTGATCTTGATGGATATTTCCTGTGATGAATGTGAAATGTCCTTCTTGATCTCTTTTGATTACCTTTAGTTTGAAGTCTCTTTTATTAGATGTTAGGATAGTTACACCAGCTTGTTTCTTAGGTCCATTTAGTTTTGTTTTCTTGAACTCATGGCCTTGTATTAATTAGTCCAGGGATCTCCACTGCTTCACACCCCAAGCTCCTATCACAGAAAATCCATTTTGCAATCTATATCATGATACTGTACATATATGTATATATATAACACATATCAATGTATATATAAACAATATATATCAAAACATATAGATGGAAGGCATGATGAATGAGTGGCATGATCACAGGTCCTGGCTCTGTTATCAAATGTCATCAATTTAGTAGACTCAGAAGTCTCCCTTCCCCACATCTCTACCCAGAAAAGAGGGTTGAAACAATGACTTGTCTTCAGAGACCTTGAAGACTGGTGGTGATGTCTCCACATCCTCTGTTTTTAGACTTCACAGAGGGCCTACACCCAAGCAGCCTATAGCAGGGCCACCAGCTTCATTTGCATAACCTGTCTCACATAGTAGTTGTCAGTAATCCACAGTGATAGCCTTTCTGCTTCCCACAGTGGATAGGGTTTATGGTGTGACTTTCATTGACAGACCAGTGGTGTGTGGTGCTTATCTTTTGTCAGACATAGTTTAAATACTTTATATATAATACATCTTAATAAGTATTATGAAATTTTATGTGAATATTATTGTTGGCTTCCACCAAAAATAAAGGAACTGGGATATGAAGCAGTTAAGTAACCTTCATGGGCATACAATGAGAATAAATGCTGAATCTGGAGTTCAAGTGGTTTGTTTTTCAGGTCAGTGTGCTTTGTTACTGCACTGCTTTGTGACATGCAGGTTGGGCTCTAAGTGTCAGCCTTGGGAAGTGATGAAGAGTGACAGAAGCTGTCACCAGTAAGAAAATGTAAGCCGTCAGAGTGCGATGGCTACTCAGGCCAGTGACTGGTATCCGTAAACCTTCCCATCTTTTGCCGTCATCATGGCTCTTCCAATGTTTAAGTAAAGGCAACAATTCAGAATGTTAAAAGTATGTTCTTCTCACTGTAAGACGCTACAGCTAGTTATAAAGTCTTAAGGACCAATACAAGCCACTTGTGGCTCAGAGGACACTTCCCATGGGTGGGTAGAGTTGGTGGCAGCCCTGCCGGTCCAAGACCAGTTTCTAGAGCTATGTGTGGACTCACATGTGCACACTGTCACTTCTCTCACCTCAGTCTGAGAAGTGGGATTCATAGCATAGTGAGAATACATGCCTACAATTACTGTGGGAGGAAAACTAATATAAACTCCAGAAGAAGCATTGTGATAGCATGAAGTATTATATCTTCCTGTTCTCTTTACTAATGTAGAAGCTAACACTCGCAGTGAACACGGAGCTTACCTCACACTGTCTGGAAATTGGGAAATATTGCCCCATGTAGCCGCCAAGTGACTAACGTTGAAAATATAGAAATTATTTGCTCATACGGAGTAAATGCAATAGGTCTGGGAATGTGTCCTAATGGTGGTGCTCTTGACAGCAAGCATTAGGCTCAGGGCCTGATCCTAGAACCAAAAAAAAAAAAAAAAAAAAAAAAAAAAAAAAAGAAAAGTGACCAATTTCTCACATCTATTTTTTCTGTTAATTGTTGTTGTTGTTTTTAATTGTATTTTTCTCTTAATCTTATTCTGAAAATAAAATTGATAGAAGAGAAAATAGTCTCCTCAAGTGGCATTTGTTCACAGAGAAGTTGATTCCACAGAAAGCTATCAAGAACACAGGCAAGATCTGATGGAAAGAAAAAGAAAAAAATCATCAGTTTTGAAATATGACATCTGTAGATCCATTTAGCATCTTCTCTGTGGAGATGACTGAGGGCAGAAATTTGAATCACATGAGGACTCAGAGATCTGCAGGACCATTAGTCTTTAGAGTGGAAAAGTGTGATGCAGAGCCCTGGAGACTCTTCTGACTCAGGTGTTAGTGGGGCCTAGCTGTCTTCACAGTGTATCTGTCATGAGCTACTCTTTGAGAAACACTGCTCCAATACAATCAATGGTCTGGGAGGTTAGACAAAGTGCATCTCCTCCCAACCTCCTTCCCTCCCACCACCTTCACCAAAAGATTCTCAAGTTTTTCTCAGTCCCAGTGGACAAGACTTTTGATTGATCCAACCCATAACTATAATCTGGCAGGCCTTGGCCTGTGGCATTACCCTGACAAATAAGAAAATACCTTTAGTCTTTGGAGAACATATAGTGCTCTGATTGGTGTCTGCTTGTAGTACCCCAAACCACAAAGTTTCTAAGTTCTTTTCTTTCCTGATGAATCAAGCTGTGTGTTGATTGTATTTGTATTTGGAGCTACCAAAGCGATCTTGTAACATAAGTGGAGTGGCCAGTGAGGATGAAGATGGAAGAGATATAGGTTCACAAGGACACTGATGGTCGCTAAATTATTCCTTACCTGGGCTTGTCAAGTCCCATACAAGTTCAATTACTTTACAAATTTGGTTTTAAAATGACATACACTGCATTCTGAATTCTATAAGACTACAAGGTGCAGAAGTTGTTGCTGAAGTGGACAGGAATCAGGACAGGAGAGGCAGTCTTATGGCAACAGGCAGGACCCTGGGAAATGCCTGTTTTCCATGGCAAAATATTTGACCAAACTGCCAGTTTCCTGGACTGTAGGTGCCATTCTGCTTTGGCTCCCATTTAAAGGGAAGGGAGGTAAAGTTCCAGCGTATAGGAATCTGCTGCAGTCTATAATCTCCTAAACAAAGTCCTTCAAGGAGGAGGCGAATCTGAATGTGACCCAAGTGAGAACAAAGAAAGGAAAAAAAAATGATGTTGTTAAAAACAAACAAACAAAAGGCATTTTATGTCTATAGAGTGAAATGGAATTGCCTGCAGATCTTTTAATTTGAAATCCTGGGGTGCTGAGAAAGTTAGTTTTTGCCCCTTAAATGAAAACTAATCTATGAAGCAGCAGGGAAACAGAAGAGGACTCTTCCACACAGCTCCTGCTATTAATCATGTCTAAAGCAAAGAAAGGTAGGTCTGCTTGTGACGGCTGTGTCAAAAGAGGTCCCCAGCCAGGACCCCGCTTTTGAAGGTGTTAAGGTGGAGGCCATAAAAAGCAAGTATCCTTTGACCTTAGGATAGACATCAAGGGAGAGTTAAGTGGGAAGCAGGGATTTTGAAACTGTTAACCATGTCAATTAAAATATCGTAACCACAATTAAAATAGTAACCACAACTAACCCATAAAATTGAGTGAAGTAAATAGGTTGGTTGCCTGTCATGCTCATGTGATAACTATGCCATGAAGGAAACACAGACTGTGGATGAAAATAGCTATGATCATCACTCCTTGATAAAAATCTCAGGTTTCCACACTTAAGTCAACAGGAAGTAGGTGGCTGTGCTGTGCATTTGTCAGGGAAGCTGTCCACATGGAAGGTCTTGGGTGAGGCAAGGGGATTCTGAGCCATCAGTCAGTCTAGCCAGTTTTCTGAGAGCAGCAGATAAGGGCTGCTTTCTAGAGGCCAGAACACAGCTATCCAGAGTGGCTAGGTTGAGAAGTGACCACACTGAGTTATCTGAGTTAATGTCAGCTATCATTCTGTCCATTTGGGCCACTATGAATATGGTGTGGGAGGTCCTTCTGTCTGTGTGTTGTTTTTCTTGGTTAATGAATAAAGGAACTGCCCTGGCCTATTGATAGGGCAGAACTTAGGTAGGCTGGGAAGATGGAACCAAAAGCTGGAAGGAAGAAGCAAAGTTAAGGAGATGCTATGGAGGTCCCGCCAGAGTCAGACATGCCGAATCTTTGCTGGTAAGCCTTGTGGCCATACACAGATTAATAGAAATGGGTTAAATTAAGATGTAAGATGTAAGATGTAAGAGTTAGCCAATAAGAAGCCAGAGCTAATGGGCCAAGCAGTGATTTAATTAATACAGAATCTGTGTGGTTATTTTGGGGATAAGCTAGCCAGGTGGTGGGGATGAACAAGTGAGCCATCCTCCAACATGAATGAGTCTCTGAATTGTTTTCTGTTGTACAAAGGCAAATGTAAAATTTTTAGGGCAATGGCTTTTATTTCTATCAATATTTGTGCCAACTTTCCAATATGGAGTTTCACATAGGCATCAAGAAATAACTGTATCACCTAGAATCTAGATTCTATAGATTTGACCTATAGCCAAATGCCCCTTTAAGAAAGTGAGAAGTGAAGACCACTTAAGAGTGAAGCAGCTGGTTTTCATGTACATTCATGGACGTGCAGTGTAGGCACTGGTCAGGACAAAGGGCCCAAGGATGCAATTGTTGAAGACCCAGTATCTTTCTCTTCTCACTGTGGAATATCACAGTAAAACAGTTCAATTTTTCATGTCTTAGGAATTTGTAATCTTTAAGGAGAATCTCCCAAGCTCTAGAATGATAAATTTTGATCTGATCAAGCCAGTCATGGCAATACCACAGTCAGTAACAACCATCAGCTGTGACTATACCTTGGCCAATTTTACAGCAAAACCCTGAGACACTTCCAGAGAGCATCATTCCTGTAAGATGCTGTGCAAGCTGCTGAGGGAGAAAAGCAATGCAAAGTCCTACTCAGATGTAAAGCCTTCTAACCACAACAGTGACCAGCACAGCAAGAGACACCCAAAGGTACAGTCGTAGCACTGATATCTGGGGCAGTAATAAACAGTCACCTAATCAGATTTAAGACCTACTCAATAAGATGGAATATAAGTCTGGTACTGTAGATCTAGCCAACTACTTGTGGTTGAGTACTGAGTTGTGGGCCCTAGAGGATAGCCCACTATTAGACTTCTTCTTCAACTATTATAATTTCTAACTGTCCTAAATACTTATTATAATACTCACAGGTGAGTGTAGCTATCACCCAGAATTAAAGAAACTTCTTTTTGTGTCAGACAGAGACCATAAAAGAAATCTACAACTGATTAAACTGCAAGAACAATTGACTATGAGTTACCTGTCCCCAAATTGTTATATCTACAACACAACTCTTATATGTAAGTTCCTGAGAACATCCAGAAAGGGAAGATAGAAGAACTGTGAGAGCCAGTAGACTAATACATCTGCTATGAGAAAGTGTTTTGTATGTGTGACAGAAAGCTGCACCCCTGAAATCTCAACAATATTGTCACCTAAGACAATCTTCACTATAACAACAACAGTTGCTATGCCAGTGTGGGTGGGGGACTTCTCAGGAGCTCCCACTCCTAGATGAAGAGCTATAATGGCTACTAAGAGGGACAGAATTAGTCTTCTCCAGGGGTGAGTTTGATAGGTTATACAATTTCGAGTGGTCAGTTCTAAGCACACACACACACACACACAAAACCAGCATTCACTGATTATGTTGCACTTATACATACACTTGTGTGTGTGTGTGTGTGTGTATATACAACAAAAAACCTATAAAAGAATTAATGGAGTTCAGAGGGACTCACATGGAAGGAATTGAAGGGGCAGAGTTTGGGTGAAAATGATATAAATATAGTACTCATGTATGAAATTCTCAAAAATAAAATTAAAACAAAATGTAAAAGAAAAGATACCTCCTCCCCTATAAAAGAGCATATGTGGGAAAGTCCTTTCCCTACCTCTCCTGGCTTCTAGAAGTTGCTATGGGAGGAGAACCAAAGCTGCAGCAGTCACCCCACAGCTTTCATGGAACTTCCAACCCTAGTGACAGAGCAGAGAACTGGATAGAGTCTGGGTCCTGATGCTTGTTGCAGTCTCTTAGTAAGTGAGGGTCTGTCTTACACCTGACATCGCATGGAGTGCCTAGTGTTTGAGATGTTAACTGCTTTCTCTTAGAGGCAACAATAGGCATCCTAATGAGAAGGGAGACAAGATCTTCTTTAAATGTACTTCAGTACATATTTTAACCACGTTTATATTTGAGTCAAGTAAATATTTAAATTTGAACTAAGACTTCACCTTCTAACCAATCACATCACTATCTTATGCCTCTGTTTACCCACCAGTGACATTGCAGTTATAAACACCCACTATTGATTTGGTTCCATTGGTCCTCCTATCTGTTTTTATGTCAATACCAGGCTGTTTTCAGTACTGTAGCTCTGTAGTAGAGTTTGAAGTCAGGGATTGTGATGCCTCCAGATGTTCCTTTATTGTACAAGATTGTTTTGGCTATCCTGGGATGTTTACTTTTCTATGTGAAGTTGAGTATTGTTCTTTTGAGGTCTTTGAATAATTTTCTGAAATTTTTATGGGCATCACTTTGAATCTGTAGATTGCTTTTGGTAAGATTGCCATTTTTACTATGTTAATTTTACCTACCCAAGAGCTTCGGAGATCTTTCCATTTTCTGGAGTCTTCTTCAATTTCTTTCTTCAAAGATTTAAAGTTCTTGTCAAACAGGTCTTCCACTTGTTTGGTTAGAGTTACTCCAAGATATTTTGTGTTGTTTGAGGCTATTGTGAAGAGTGATGTTTCTCTGATTTTGTTCTCAGCCCATTTATCAACTTTGTACAGGAGGGCTACTCACTTTTTTGAGCTAATCTTGTAACTTGTGACATTACTGAAAGTGTTTCTGAGTAGTAGAAGTTCCTTGGTAGAATTTTTGGAATCACTTATGTAAACTATCATATCATTAGCAAATAGTGAGAGTTTGACTTCTTTTCTGATTTCTTGATCTCCTTCTGGTGTCTTGTTGCTCTAGCTAGGACCTCAAGAACTATATTGAATAGATATGGAGAGAGTGGACAACCTTGTCTTGTTCCTAATTTCAGTGGGATTGCTTTGAGTTTTTCTCTATTTAGTTTGATGTTGGTTGTCGGCTTCTGTATATTGTCTTTATTATGTTTAGGTATGTTTCTTTTATCCCTGCTTTCTCTAAGACATTTATCATGAAGGGATGTTATATTTGGACAGACCTAAACAGAGAGCTCTCAACAGAGGAATCTAAAATGGCTGAAAAACACTTAAGGAAATGCTCAACATCCTTAGCCATCAGAGAAATGCAAATCAAAACAACTCTGAGATTGCATCTTACATCTGTAAGAATGGCCAAGATAAAAAATCCTGATGACAACTTATGCTGGAGTGGTTGTGGGGTAAAGGGAACGTTCCTCCATTGCTTGTGGGAGTGCAAGCTGGTACAGTCACTTTGGATGTCAGTTTGGTGATGTCTCAGAAAATTAGGAAACAACCTTCCTCAAGACCCAGTAATACCATTTTTGAGTATATACCCAAAGAATGTCCTTGTTGAGCACAAGGACATGTGCTCAACTATGCTCATAGCAGCATTGTTTGTCTTAGCCAGAACCTGGAAACAACATAAATGCTCCTCAACCAAAGAATGGACAAGGAAAATGTGATACATTTATACAATTGAGTACCACATAGTAGAAAAAAAAATAATGACACCTTGAAATTTGCAGGCAAATGAATGGATATAGAGAACATCATGTTGAGTGAGGTAACCCACACCCAGAAAGACAAATATCATATGTACTCACTCATAAATGGCCTTTAGATGAAAAGCAAGAAAAAAACCAGCTCACAATTCACAATCCCAGAAAACCTGGACAACAAAGTAAGGCCTAAGAGAGGCATTCATGGATCTAATCCACATGGAAGGCAGAAAAATACAAGATTGCTTGAGTAAATTAGGAGCATGAGGATCATTGGAGATGTTAGAAGGGGAGGGGAGAGGAAAAAAAGGGAAGCAGAGAAAAATATATAAATCAATAAAAACAATTTTAAAAACACCCACTATCAGGCAATCTTAAAAAAATTGATGAGAGGCATGCAATAAGCATTTAATTCATGCCAACTGCTCACTCTCACCCTATAGCTGAAGAATGTTCTTAATGTTCTATGTTACCCTGAGGTAGATGCTAATGTTGGTGTGTGTTAACAGCAGTGGTTTTAAATGGTATTTTCTGTAAAAGAAGGCCACCATCTATTTTTGACTTTGCTGGAAGTGAGTTAAGCTATTAAAACAAAAGAGGAACATGCTTGTTGAAGTGGAGACGTTTCAGTTTTCTTTCCAGATTCTCTGTAGATTCTTCCTACTGTTGTTTAAGTGGCTTAGTTGCAACATGTGATTCTTACTGATGGCAGGAAGGAGATGTCTGAGCAGGAATATTAAAATAATTTCTCTATGGGAATAGAGTGAATTGGCACTTCTGTTAGTATATTTATCTAAACCACATAGTGACTGTTCACTTTTCTCTACTAATGACAACTAAATCTATTTCTCTAGGATTGCATGCTGTATATCGATGGACCACTCTTTAGATTCAAGCCTGTTTAAGGCCCAGGTACATATAAGGCTAGCTGGGGTAAAAGGAAGTAGGTGATCCTCACATGATGTACAATTGTTTAAAGAGTTAGGAATCACAAAGCATGGTTATGAGAAGATTGGCACAAGTTCAATGGCAGCTGCTAATTGGTTCAGTACACTTCTCTAATACTGTTCTGTGCCTCACACAATTACATCTTATTTTAAGTAGCACTTCTAGACAGGTTGTAGCAGTCAGACTCAGCTGGTTGAGAATTATAATTCCTTTATTGTAGCACCGTTATCAAATGCTAGAAACTACCATAGAGCTCATGTCACTTGACCACTAAATATTTTCGGATGTATCTATCAAAGCAGGACCATTTTCCCACTAACTGTAATACCCTTGTCCTATATAGCAAAACACAATCAATAATACTTAGTTAATGCTAACTATTGATCAACTTTCAGATTTCTCTGATTATTCTCAACATGATTATGAAGAAGTGATCTATTCCAGTCTGATGAAAAATGCTCCACATACCAATCAGTTACAGGTTTAATTTTTTCTTATATTGCTCTCATTTCATGCTATTTCCTGGAGTAGAACTGGAATTCTTGTCCCAGACAGTTTCCTGTGTCTGACTTTGTACCCTTGGAGTGTTATTTAATTTCTTACTCTGGCCTCATATTTCCTATACATTGTAATTTAGCACAACAAATTTAGTTCCAACTGATTTTGGCAAGAGACTTTCATAGAAGAGTTTGTATACTTCCTGGTCCACTATATCTGGAACATGTGATATGTGCTGACCAATTGCTGCATTTTTGTGGGTGTCATGCCCCAATCAGCTGGTCTTCTATTGATAAGCATTTGTTGGTTTCCCTTGATTGTTATCAAAAGAATGCCACAAGGTGTAAATGTTTATATCCTACTTTTCTGTTGCTGTGATAAAATCCCATGACAAAGGACAGCTTAAGGAACACAGTGCTGATGGGGAATTTCTGTCAGCCAATCGTCTTTAAGAGTTTGGGCCAGGTTAGGGCGTGACCTTTTGGGTACCCAGAGAAATACCTCTGGCCTGCCCAGGGTTCACTCTCTCTGTGGTTTGGTGCTGCACAACTGATGTTGGATTTCTAGTTCCTGTTTCATGAGTTTGCCCCTTATAATAAAGAAAATATAATTGGAATATCTTTTAGTTAGCCTGGGATTCTTTGGCCGGCATCTTTCCACAATTGCTGCCCAGATCATGGGACTTGGAAACTGGCATGTCCACTTCTCGTGACCCCTGCAGCTCCAGCTAGCTGCTGCTAGGCCCCGCATGGTGCATTGGGTATTTGGGAACTGACCCTTCTGGCCTGGGGCTTCAGCAGCTGCCAGGCCCTGCATAGCTTCCTGTGCTGCAGCTCTACAGCAGCCTCTGGCCTTGGTGGCATCTTGAAGCTGCTCTAGGTCTGGCTTCCCTGGCACTCTGCTGCCACCCAGTCAGGGATCTCTGTGGAGTACACAGTCTGTGACTTGCACTGATGGAAGACTCTTGGTCACCAACTCTTGAAATTGCTTTGATCACATTAATAGCTGATCTTAATTTAAGCATATTTTTCAGTATCTAATGTGTTAGTCAATTTGAAATGTGTAAGCCACTCTGCTACAACTGTGAAACCTAATGGCCGGTAATGGTTATTGCACCTACTCTAACTAGTTAAAGGAGAGATTTATAAGGTCAAATTTATAATTTATAAGGTCAAGATGACAGATAATTTAATGATGCAAGAGTTCAACAGCTTTTTTACTTATAACATGGATAGTATTATGCAAGGCTTATGTGATTTGCCTTCTACATCTCTATATTTAATTCTAGAGATTAGCTTTGTTTTTCATATTTTCACCTTATAAAACGGTTTGATAATAGAGCCAAGAATGAGGCACTTTTAGAAATGGGACAGTCTTTACAGATTGATAATGATTAGCTAAAAGGGAAAATCAGCACTCTGGAGAAGGATACGACCAATTTGACGGACAAAACCCAGTCAGTGATGGAGGGTGCTGAGACATTGTCTGGGAGAATTCATGTTATTGAATGTATTAATCAGAATCTGTTGAACAGTTATGATAGATTGACTTTACAAAAGTCAGTCATAAATGATTTGAAAATATTGATAAATTTATCAAAATTCATGAGCAGGGATAAAAGGTACAAAGACAGAATTTAGCCTCATCGGTATACACCAAACTCTGAGATGACTTACTCAGAGTTCTAACTACCTATCCAGTGATCTCAGAAAAACCATCTGGCACCAAGTACCCTAAAGTAGTCAAAGAATATACACGGGATTTTATATGTATGAGTGATCTAAAAGAAATTAAACAAGCAACAGTTACTTATGGCCTACATTCACTCTTTTTTATGGAAATGGTCAAAACATGGACTTCAAGCAATAAGGACAAGATTGGCTTCAATTAATCTCAGCAGTTCTAGAAGATGGACTGCAGCTTCCCTAGAAGTGTTATTGGAGAGAAGAGGAAAAAAAATTTAGAACAACAGGGAAAAGCAAAAGGACTAGAGATTTCCCAAGATCAAGTTCTTGGTGAGGGACATTACTCTGATCTTCAGGACCAGGCTCTTTATGATGAACACACGTTTTCCCTACATAGCACTGCAGCTTTAAATGCTTGGGAGAGGATTCAGGAACTAGGGAAAATAATTTAATTATATATTAGGATTAAACAGAGCCAGAGAGAACGTTTTAGTGACTTTTACAAAGATTAACTAAGGCTGTACAAACTGGAGTAATAGACCCAGAAGTTAGATGTGTACTTATTGAATTGTTGGCTTTGGAAAATGCCAACTTGAATGCAAAAAGATCCTTTGGCTTTTATTTTTT
>NW_026068208.1:571388-584431 GCF_014885135.2 Alexandromys fortis
TGGATGCTCACCTTACTAGACCTGGATGGAGGTGGGTGGTCCTTGGACTTCGCACAGGGCAGGGAACCCTGATTGTTCTTTGGGCTGACGAGGGAGGGGGACTTGATTGCGGGAGGGGGAGGGACATGGGAGGCGGCAGTGGGGAAGAGACAGAAATCTTAAATAAATAAATAAATAAATAAGAAATAAACTTGGAGGAAACAAATCATTGTTACTGGAGTAATAAAGCTGAAATGGTAAAGAACATTTCAAAAAAAATCAAATACTCTGGACAAAGTTGCCACTCCCCTCCCCCCCCAAAAAAAACACAAAAAACAAAACAAAAAAGAAAAAAAAGAAAAGCAAACTGTACAGTAGCATTTTCTTTCTTCAGGCATATTTAAGTGATAAGCCTCAAATCAAAACCAATTGGAATTAGTATTCAGAACCAACAAACTCCCTACCCATCATAGCACTCTGCTACCACCTAGAACTTTGACACTATGCTAGAGAATACTAGCCATAGTGTCTTAAGTCGTGATGATTAGCTCTTAATATTTGTGTTCAATAGTAGTCACTTTATTGAAGAATAGCTTAGCTATAGAGATTAAAGTATGGCTTTTGTTTTCCCCCTGCATGGTTATTCCTGAAGTTCAACATGCAGTTGCTTTTACAGGTAATAAAGGTAGGAGAACTCTGAGTGTGTGGGAGGCAAGATACAAGTACGATGAACCTTTATAAAAAAGGAAACATTGGGCTGGAGAGATGGCTCAGAGGTTAAGAGCACTGTCTTCTCTTCCAGAGGTCCTGAGTTCAATTCCTAGCAACCACTTGATGACTCACAACCATCTGTAATGAGATCTGGTACCCTCTTCGGGCCATGCAGGCATACATGGAGGCAGAATGTTGTATCATGATAAATAAATAAATCAAAAAGGGGGAAACATTAGCTACTTAATATATCTATGGAGTGAGATGTGTCATTTCAAAACGACTTTGTGAAAAAGTGTAATAAAAAAAGAAAAAGAAATGAAAACGAAAGGACATGGCTGCTCCTAGGTGTGGCAGAGAAGAAAGTTTACTGCAGACATGTGGGAGAGCATGGCCAGAGGCAGGGACGTTAGGAGAGTACACAGTTGACATGGCCAGACTGAGCTGGATCATGTGGGAGAGGGGCAGGGGAAGGGAGAGGGCAGAATGGGGAACTAAATGCAGCACCTAAGAGATCAAAGGTTCAAAAAGAGGCAGGTTACTAAAACATCTGGATTAAATAGGAACAAACATCCCAGCCCCTGGGCTGGAGGGTTCAGGGTAGAGAGCAAAGTATGCAGGCCAGGAGAACCTGCTAGAGGAGCAGGTAGGGACTGTGGAATGCTAGGAGAACCTCATGGACCACTTTGATATGTTAAGTAAGTAGCTCAGCTACTTATTCCAGGCTTTGAGACTTAACACTAAGAATCTACGCAGGGCCTCATGCATCTATTTTATGCCACCACTGAACTACATCACAGCCCTTCATGTGATTCTTTTTGTATTACTACTACTGCTACTCCTATTACTATCATCATCATCACCATCATTTAGAGTGGGTCTGGGTACCCTGCCTGGCCTGGAACTCCCTGCATAAACCCAGCTATCCTTGAATGGGAAAACATCCGCCTGTCTCTGCCTCTTGAGGAGTTTAAAGGATTAAGGTTGTGTTCTGGATGCCTGGCTTTGAAGACATTGTTAAAGGAGAGATCCTAATACATAAATCCTAATACATAAACTCTTCCACTCAGCACCCAAGAAAGTGGTGAAACGCCTTGCCATTTGCTAAACACGCAGTGGTTTCTGTGTTGTCTTTTCACTACTGTACTCGAACTGTATCTCATGTTT
This sequence comes from Alexandromys fortis, assembly GCF_014885135.2. Taxonomy (NCBI): domain Eukaryota; kingdom Metazoa; phylum Chordata; class Mammalia; order Rodentia; family Cricetidae; genus Alexandromys; species Alexandromys fortis. The sequence continues at coordinate 573,246 of NW_026068208.1, forward strand.
GCTTTCCAGTTGCAGCATCATCACTTAGTATGAAAAGAAATCCAAGAGTTATGTGATTGGATTTTTGGCTGTTCCATGACAGATATTTGGAATTTGTCAGAACTCAACTCACTAACACATGGTAGGAGTAACACACATTTGACTGTGTAGGAAATTTAACAGAGAAATGAATATGTTTGAATGAATACTAATAACCCAGGGAAGGCGTCGCCATTTGAGAATTGGGTAAGAGCAAGAAAAGACATTGAACCAAATAAATTAGCCAATGTCTTGATAGTTACTATACATTTGGTGTGGAATATGCTTGTTAGGTTTGGCCTAAGGGCTCCTCAGGCTCCACCCACATGTGGAGTCCTTTGTCACTCTCTACAATCATACCTTATTCTGTCATTTCTGATATTTTAGAGCAATGACGGGTGCCCTGCTAGAGAATCTGTCTGTGAGTGTGCGATTCTGACTTCACCTACGAAAGTCTACCAGGCTCTTAGCCATCAAGGGCTACAAGTGTCACATCCTTGTGACAGACACAAGTCAACTAATAAGGGCCAAACATTGCTCAGCGTTCCCACTGCCTTGGAATCAGAGAATCTGGCTACATACATACTGTAGACGTATTCATCCACCGTGTGGTATAAACTAATCCTTCCTCTGAAACCTGGAAGGGACCTTGGTACCTGGAAGCTTTAATTTCCCTCAGAACCCTATCATACAGTTGTCTGCTGATGTGAGCCACAAATATTATACAGTAAAAGTATGACTGAAAGATCCATAGACAGACCCACAAGTGTAAAATCTGGTGGAGAACCTATTTGCAAAGCTTCAGGAACCCTTGTCTTTTGGATATTCACTGTCAATTCCATAGAAATCTTGTGAAATCATGAGGCTTCTCCCTTCTATAATGAGATGCATCCCAAAATATCCCAGCAGTGTATAAATCATTTTTAAAACTTGAATTTTTCTGCATTGGCCACTGAATAACTGGCAGGTCTCCTTAGCCTTATCCCTTAGGGAAAGGTGAGTGCACTATCTGCCCATTATACAGCCCCACAATGCTGGACAATCAGATCTTCAGCCCCACAATGCTGGACAATCAGATCTTCAGCCCCACCCTGCTGGAAAATCAGATCTTCAGCCCAACCATGCAGGACAATCAGATGCATAGGGATTCAAGTCAAAGCAGGAACTCAGCTTATTACTGTGAACATCAGCCTGTATAGGTTAAGTGACATCGTGTGATGTGGGGGTACCTCCAACCAATGAGAGACAGCCAAGAACCCCCTCTGGCTGGAGGGGCATCTACCTAAATTTTGCTGTCTCATCCCCATACGGTAGCTTTGAAACTTCAAAGTTGAGCCAGGTTTTTCTGTCCTACAAGGCCATTTAAGATATTCATCAATCTGACTACAGGACAAGGCCAGTTCAGACATCTTTGAGGAACTATCTTGATCAGGGTATCCTTTGGGCATTACTGTGAGGACTTTTATATATGCCGAACTAGTGCGTCTCAGGGTACATAGCATTGTTCTCTGGCCTAGACTGTGTGACTAAAGAAAACTGGCTAAAGCAGGAAAGTTGCTTTTATCCTTTTGGCTCTTTGCCAGGCCTCCTTAGCCTTATTCCCCAGAGAAAGCTGAGTGTGATATCCACCCATTCTGCCGTCCCACAATGCAGAACAACCAGATCCATATCCCTACGACACAGTGCAATCAGATGCAATAGGACGTCAAGTCAAAGCAAGAACTCAGTTTATTACTGTGAGCATCAGTTTACATAGCTTAAGTGGCATCGTGTGATGTGGGGATAGCTCCAGCCAATTAGAGACAGCCCAGTCCTCCCTCTGACTGGAGGGGCATCTACCTAGGTTTTGCTGTCTCATCCTCACTTGGTAACTTCCGAAGCTATCCTTCAAACTTGCACCAGGCTTTTCTTTGTCCTATAGGCTTTGAGGTACAGGCCCTGAGATAATTTTGGCCCAACATCTCCCCCTTTTTTGTTTTATATCCTACTCCCTACCCCAGTCACCAAGCCAGAATAGCCCACTGAGGAGAGAGGATGGGTCAGGGCCTGGATAATTTCAAATTGAGAGTTCACCCATGTGGTAAGATGTATTGAGCCTATCATAACGTACTCGAAGGGCCAAGAGTTGTACCTGTTGTATCTGTTTTTCAATGCTTGTTTTAGCTTTTGAAGAATGCATGGGCCAAAAAGACAGACCAATAAACAAATGGCCATCAGCCCAATTAGGGAAGAGATAAGTGTCGTAAGGCATGGGGACCAATTAAACCAGGTCTCATAGGGAGGTCCTTGACTTAAACGAATCAATGTCTTTTATTAACTCATCTAAGGTTTTTGTAACTATCCTGGAATGATCCACATAGAAGTAACATTATTCCCCAAGTGCCCTGCAAATTTCTCCCTGTTCCATAAACAACAAGTCCAAGCCTCTCCTATTTTGTAAGGTTACCCTTGCTAAGGAATCCAAAGACTTTTGTAAATAATGTAATATAATATCTGTCTTTTTTAAGGTCACTGTCAATTGTGATCCAATTATTCCCATTTCTTGTTATAAAACCACCATGGATGAGGTGTCCAGGGCAGTTCCAGTCACCCCTAGCCCCATCAATGTGGTGACAGTTAGGGCTGTTAGGGGCTCTCTCTTATGCCTTTGGGCCAGGAATTCTTCTTGCATGTGATAAAGCATGTCTCCTAAGGACATGAAAACACCCAGGCTCATTAGGGTAAGATGCCTGATTAGGGTGCACCCCTGAGAGCCTCTGCTTTCAAGTCTCCCTTTGATCCCCGGAATCCAGTCTCCCATGTCCCAGCTCCCAAATGCCAAATCACAGAGGTCAAACATCAGGTCAGGCCCCCACATTCAGGGTGTCATCATTTGAGAAGTCTGGTTTAGAATCCCTCCAGTGCCAGCACTCAACAAGGTCCACATTACCCTCTGTGGTTGGTAGGGGCTTGCTGCCTGGACCTTGGTCTCCATGAGAAGAATTAACATGATTACTGCCAGGAGGGCCATCTGAAATAAACAAACAGGCAACACTTTCCTCAAGGGTCAGTCTCCCTTGGGCAGTGGTGATTTTTTTTTCTTGTGTTTGAATTTAAGGGTTGTACACCACAATCTCTTTCTTTCTTTATTGGTCATCTTGGTTCTCCCCATTGTCCTGAGAGGAGGGGAGAAATTTTAAGTTATGAGCAGGTAGGCATTTCCCCTGTGTTTGGGAAGACACATCCATATCCTTGGCCCTGTGTCAACAAGGGATCTGGGCCTTTCCACTGGTTAGTGAGAGGATCCTTCCACCTAACGTTTAAGCATGACCTCATTGGTAGGGATCCCAATGTTTCTGGAATCTATTTTATTCAGCTGATTTTTGAAATATTGATGGTCAGTAACAGCTTTTGCAGTTGTAGATGGCGGAAGACTTCTCCCCCTTTGTGTTTTATAAGGACCTCTTTGAGATATTAGTGATGCCTTTTAACAATTGCTCGACCATGAGGGTTGTATGGGATCCCAGTGGTATGGGATATATTCCATCTTTGGAAGAATTCTTTTAATGTTTTACTTATAAAACAGGGGCTGCTGCCAGTCTTTACCTGTTGTGGTAGTCCCAACATAGCAAAACATTGTAAGAAGTGGATTTTGGCATGGGATGCCTTTTCCCCTGAGTGGGTGGTAGCCCATCATGCCGTAGAGTACGTGTCTATGGTCACAAACATTTATTTTAATTTGCCAAATGGAGGGTAATGTGTTACATCTGTTTGCCAGATGATATTGGGTCCTATCCTTCTTGGATTCATCCCCAGCCCTTGTAAAGGGGGGGGTGCAGAGAAATTGTTGGCAAGTCTTACATGTATGAACAATTTTCTTTAATTCTGTTGCAGAGATCCATGGGTATAGATAGTTGAGTCCTCTCCCGTTGACATGAGTTAAGTCATGCATTTGGGTAGCATTTTGTATCGGCAGAGTTAAGACCTCTATGAGACAGGCTCCTGAAGCTGCAGCATCCGCAGCAGCATTCCCTTGGGAAATGAGGCCAGAGGTGGGGGTATGGTGTCCTTTCAGATGTTTAATATATATGGTTTTTTTCCTATCTTCTAAGAGCCATCCAAGTTGTATCATCAAGGCAGAAATATGATTAGCATCCAATCTGATATAGGCATAGCATAAGTGTGGCAGTAGGTTCACCACATAAACGCTGTCTGAATAGAGGTTGCAGGTTCTGGGACCTCTTGTAGGGCAATATATATATGGCTATCATTTCCTTATATTGCGGATCGCCCACAAGAGAGAATTTTGATAATCTTTGCCTTGGTCCCCCCCTACAGTTAAAACTACAAAGGTGGCCCCATTCTTCCCACCATCTGTGCAAACAGTGAATGCTTGGGGCAGAAGGCTATAAGAAAAGACTAAGGGGACTCTCCAGTGTAGTTCTTGATATAGCTTCACTAACTGGGACTCCCCAAAATGGGTGTCCATGGTCCCCAGAAATCACTCTAGGGTGAGGCTCAATATATAACAATGTCTGGCCACACATCCTAAATCCTTAATTTTGAGTGGAATTATTAATTTAAAGGGATTTTTCCCATAATGTTGGAGGGATGTGTCCCTGATTTTTATGATCATATCAGGAATTTCATTGACTAGTGAGTACACTCTGGGAGTGTGCCCAGGGTGGTGTATACCCATTCTAGTGGTTTTGACTGCTGAACAATGGCAGCCAGAATGGTCTTTTTCCCTAATAATATCCAGCCTTGGATTGGAATGTTAGGATTATATCTCACAAAGAAGCCTGGTGGAGCTCATTAATGAATTCAGTGAGTGCCTGACGACCCTCAGGGGACAAGGAAATGATTTCATATAGTTGCCCCCCTTTAAAAGATCATATAACAACACATCTAGTCTCCCAGTCTCTAAAGGCAACCAGGGCCTTAACCAGTTCATTTCCCCCGTATCTTTTGTAATCCCCATAAAGTGAGAGGCTCAGGCAGGATTAATATGGGTCCATTCACTTTGGCTTGAGTGAGTGTTAACTGGGATCTGAATATATGAAATGGGGGTACCTTTTGTATTTTGTTTGGGTCTATTTTAAAGCCATGTTTTTGGAGGATATCAACAATAGTGATTATTCAGAGACCTAGCCCTGATTCCTCCAAAGGCCCAATGATTTGATCATCCATATAAACGTATAGAAGGGTATTATCTTTGTCAAAATAAGAAGAGTGGATACTATACAAATATTGTTGGCAAAAGGACAGACTATCTTTCTGTGCGTGGAAGTCACATTTGTAATGCTTATTTATATACAAATTTCTGCTAGTTGAGTTCTGCACATTTTCTGAGCATTCTAGACCACACAATAGGGACAGCATTTTTTTTTGGTGGTCCTGGCTGTCCTGGCTATAGACCAAGCTGGTTTTGAGCTCAGAGATTTGTCTGCATCTGAGTCCCAAGAACTGGAATTAAAGGTATGCACCACCACAACGTACATTTTTAACTTGAGGGAATATAAATGAGAACTTGTAAATTAAAAACTGAAACATGAGTTAGAGGACTCAACAAAGACTTATAGGAAAAAAATTCTCTTTGGGAATGAAGACTTCAACCCTAGCCTGCATGGCTAAGATGTTAGCTATTGTTGACTCATTTAAGAAACATTGCTGTCTTGTAGACTTTTGGTTATCTAGGTCTAGAGGGGTGTAGTTCTTTATTTCTTCTCTGTTTTGAAACTGCTTCTAAGTAGCAGGTAGGACTGGAACTTGGGATATAGCTCATTGGTAGATAGCTTGCTTGGCATTCACAAGACCTGAAATTAAATTCGCCATCTGTGTGCGCATGTATACACACACACACACACACACACACACACACACACACACACACACACAAGCAGAGAAGGATCTAGCACCATGTACACACACACACAAACAGAGAAGGATCTGACCTCAAAATCAGTGCCTCACTGTTTTATGAAACTGTGATCTAGTGTATCAAATGCCATGCTTTATTGAACAGTTAACTACTATTGCATATTTCTATGTATTTCCACATGTCTCAAACTGAAATTTCATGCCACCCTCAATAATTTTTACTTTGCTAGACAATAGTTCACCCTCCTAGGGTTAATTGTGACACCTAATAACACTCCAGCTGGAAACTCCTGCTTCAAATAATTACTCTCATAAATCTCTTTAGAGAAGTGTAAAATTCTCATTACTTAAATGATAAAACAACTAATCTTTCCTTCTTGTCCCTCTGAGATAAGAAGATTGCCAAGCCTGCACCGTCTGAACAGTGGTTGAAGGTAATTAATGACAATGAGAGAACCAAGCATTAAATACTCATAAGGATGCCTGGAGACTGCATAGGGCTATGGTAGGAAGGGATAACGGGGAATGTAGAACCGCTGCCTTCAAATGGCCAGAGCCATTCTGTTCCCGCTTAGCATTCAGCTCTGCATTGTGGAAGGTGATCAGTTGGGTGCATTATTCAGTCTTCTGTCACCTAAAACTGTGTGAAGTGCTCAATTCCTATCATTCATTCACTTATTCATTCAACAAATATGCATTAGTGCCAGGGTGAGATTACCAACAGGACATATGCCATTGCTCTCTGATGGAGCTGTAGTCCAGAAGCCAGACCACTAAATGAGGATGCATACATGTAATGTATGGCTTGCCCAGCTTCTGTAAAGGAACATGGTTACATGCCTCCATGACCTGTTTCTGCCTCTGCCTCTGCTGGTGGCCTGTAGCTTCTCAGTGGCTACATCACCAGCTCGTAGCTCTGAGAAGTAAACTCTCAGGATGTCCCATGCCTTATTTATTTATTTCTGGATCTATCAGCATTCAAGAGACAGAAAAAATACCTATTTGAATATAGTGATTATATCATAGTGAACTGAGGTTCTCAGAAAACAAACAAAACAAAATCCCTTACACCCATGAGAAATACTCTACAAGACTGATTAGAAATTCTTTGGTTGTTGAGAGTTGCAGGTCCAGAACCAAATTATCTCAGGTTATTTCAGCCTCCTAAACATTCACTTGTGACCCATCTCTAATATCCTTGTTACAGATAGATAATTCTTATAGGGACATACAAACAGATCCCTAACTTCTAATAATAACTAAAAACTAGTAATGTCAGAGTAAGCTCTAATGTACAGTATGGTGAACAGAAAAAGAAAAAAGACAAAAAAAATACCCCAAAAACACAAACAAACCTATGTTACCATGGTCATCTGCTATAAAGATGGGTCTTAAGTTTTCTTCAGAATCTAAAGAAAGAAGAGAAAAAAATAGCGGGTGATTGCGAGGGTGAAGACATGTCAGTTTATGTATCAATTACTTCTTTGTTGTTGTGAGAAAACACCATGACCAAGGAAGAGTTTGTTTTGGACTTAACAAACAGTTACAGAGGGTGAGAGAGTCCATGAGGCTGGGAGAGGCTACAGACACCAAGCACGGAAAGAGAATGGATCTTTTGTGCCATCTTGTTAGGGGACTTTGTCAGTGTGGATCCTGACTTGGAGAGGGTGACAGATTCAAGTAAATATTACCCCAGACTCTCACATACATGATTCTCATGACTTAACCCGGGCAAATTATAAAAGTTACCAAAATATCTAGGTCATCTTTGCATAGAATTATCCTGTAATTTTAGACAAAGATCTCTCCTACATTGAGAAAAGTGTTAATCTGTTTTATAATTTCCTATCCCTCAGACAATTGCTACATCCCCTTTGGAAGGGATAAGCTCTCTTTGTTCCAGGATTATTCAAACACTCCTGATTACAGTGCATTGACCCTGACTACAACGAGCTTCACAGTTTGCTGTGCAATTCTAACTGGACTTGAAGTCTAGCAACTGTTATCTCATGTCAGTTTTAAATAGTCCCATAACTGAAAGCAAAAAGTCCCTTTTGCAAATTATCAGTTTCATTAATAAATTTAAATTTTAAAGACTCAGAAGGGGATTCAAAGATGATTTATTCAAGGGAGTGACAGTGTCCCTAAATGTTGAAGCTAGAGACGTGAAGGGAAGAGATGGGAGATGGGGAGGCTACACTATGGCGTGAGATCTGCAGTAAGAAGGTGAGCTCTCCAGGAGAAGGCACAGGTGCCTGAGCTGCAGCTCCTGGTAGGTATTACTGAAGGACTTAACATTGTCCACTTGCAAAGTCATAAGGGTCTTGGGTGTGAAAATAGTACTGTACATTTTTAGTCCAACTAGATAGAAAGTATTTACACTTAATATGGGTAAAACTTGTTGCTGGTTGTGAGCTGATCTTTGAAGCTCCGTGGGACCCAGAACTCAGTGAACATTGAAGATGGGAAGGAACAATGCCTAGATGTATTTCTTCTTGTCAGTTTACCTTTAAACACTGTGGTCTAAGACAGTCAATCAACATCAACTACCATAAATTCACCTTTCGGCATTGTTAGTTTAGACCCAAGGAAGGCAGTGCTAGCTGTGTTTATTGGCATCAGTTTCTACTTCACCTTCATGGCCAGGGAGAAGCCTAGGACTGTGGCCCACTTTTCATTTCGCTGTTAGCCACTACCAGCCTGTGATCTTTATCTCTGAGAGACCAGTGTTGATTTATTTGAATCTGAGCATTGACAAAGCTTGGAGATTTCTCATTACAAGGCTTGAAACCATCTTACTTCATATTTCTCAAACTTCCTGTTAAGCAGAGTACTGCTATTTGTTTCAGAGTTAGCTGGTATCCATGTGTCTCAAATGTGCCTGTTATGAAGACAACGCCAGAGGACTTTGTTCTCGTTCTTGCTGCCCATCATTTCCATCAGGCTTCAAAGAGTCAAGTCAAAGGGCATTTGTTCAAAAGGCATCAGTGCGTTGGCATCGTAATTTGAGTGTTAAATGTCTCTTGTATGCTCATAGATTTCAATGAATATCTTAAGGGGATGATGCTGTTTCTGAAGGTTGTAACTTTAGAAGGAGGAGTCTCACATGTACATCTGTTTGTTCTGTTTTTTTTTTTTCCTGAGAACCAAGGATAACACAATTTTCTTTTATATAGATCTAAAATGACACTTTACTATACAGGCAAAGAAATTAGAGGGGAGGTGGGAAGAAATGTTTGTCCTGTGGCCTTTAGTGTTTTCTCTCTTTATTGAAGGATAATTACACAGTTGTGCAAATATTCACAAGCACATTAAAGGTATTGTCCCTTTTTGGCTTCTTGACCCTGTCTCTTCATGAAGAAATGTGTATATGGGAGGTAGTCCCAGATGCACTGAGTCAGTCTATTTTTCTACAGCAGAACTATGATAGGGATACATTATTCCCGGGTTTTCAGCTAAAGCAATTCTCAGGAAGCTATTCTATTAAAAAAACTAAACAATTAAATATTGTCAGGTGGTGGTGGCACACACCTTTAATTCTAGCACTCAGGAGGCAGAGGCAGGTAGATCTCTGAGGCCATCTTGGTCTATAGAACTAGTTCTATGTTGCAGAGAGCTGCTTGTTCATCCCAGCCGCCCAGCTAGCTTAGCCCTGAAATAACCACACAGAAACTGTTCATTAAATCACTGCTTGGCCCATTAGCTTTAGCTTCTTACTGGCTAACTCTTATCTTAATTTAAACCATTTTTATTAATTTGTATATTGCCACATGGCAGTGGCTTACCAGCAAAATTCAGCATGTTTGACTGGCGGCGGCTCCATGGCGCCTCTGTGGTGCCTCTCTCCATCTCCTTAGCATTCTGTTTAGTTTGCCCCAACTAGCTCTATTCCCCTATAGCTCTATTATAGGCCCAAAGCAGTTCCTTTATTAACCAATGAAAGCAACACATAGAGAGAAGGACCTCCCGCACCAGTTCTATGACAGCCAGGGTTACATAGAGAAAATCTATCTTTAAAAAATTCACTTAAAAATTGATAATAACTCAGTTACTGGCTGTCTTGGAGCAGAGGCACCAAAACACTTTCACTTCCAGAAATTACCTGAAAGAGTTGAGGATATCTGACAGAAGGAATTGTGAAAAGAAGAGATCTGGTTAGGGATTAAAATTGGGAGTCTATGGAAAGAAACAGGAAGGCACGTTTTAGAGAATAAACACTACAGAGTGTTGGTTTGCATGTCTGTGTTTAACAAGAGAATTTAAATACTAGAACTTCAGTGGGCATACAATTTCTATGATTATTTCAGGTGTAAGCTAGTCGAGCTGCCGGGAAAAAAAAAGGGCCACCTTCCTCCTGCAACAGCATGGAGCCTTGAAATGCTTGTAAAAGAATCTATGGAAATGTAACAGGGCCCAGTGGGCCCTTGAGATCAACGCAATTGAGTAAACTGACTTACTGTTCTGAGCATGCTCTATGTATTTTCTTGAAGAATTCAGGGACCTCACCATCTTTCTCAGGTGTTACATCTAAGCAAACTAACATCTCTGTTATCTGAGTTGCTTTACTTAGAACAGAGGAGACATTGTTCTAAGGTTCTGGCTTACAGGAGCATATACCCAGCACCTTCACTGGTTGTAGACAAAGGAAACTTTATGCCTCAGTGAAGTTATATTACCCTCTTTAATATTTGTTTGTTTACTTTTTACAATATAAGCATGAGATGGCAAAGAATTTGTCTCTGAATAGTGACTGATGTGGTGACCCTGCCCCCACATGCATACATGTGGGGAAAGTGCTAAGACTCCAAACACAATGTGACTAAGGTTTTAGGAGACAGAAATGCTAATTACCCTGATTTGTTCATTGCTCTATGTGTGATTACATCTAATTATCACACTGTAATCTGTAATTATGCATAATTAATAAGTCAATATAGTGTTTCTTGATGAATACATTGAGGTAGTGTATTGCAGAAATGGCTCAGGTAGTTTTGATGTGTCAGGCTAGTAGGAAAGGTGGAATATGTACCTGTTTCTCTAGTTCAGTTCTTTGGTCCTGGGATTTGTATTTTAGGTCTTCCCATTGGCGAATGCTCTCATGCAGGAACAACAATAATCAATCTAATTCTCCCAAGTTTAGCTTTTAGGTTGATTATGGAAAAATGACACAAAGATTCAATCATCTTTTGAGTATCCCATTCATCTAAACTGAAGATCTCCAGACATGGACAGAATCTCTGTAATCAACAGCCTTGCTTCTCAGGTAGGCTTGTCTTCCTACAGATTTCTTAGCCCACAGGATTTTATGG
>NW_026068208.1:586654-588974 GCF_014885135.2 Alexandromys fortis
TGGTTATTATCAAGAGTGGTGTTTTTCTGATTTCTGTCTCAGCCCATTTATCATCTGTGTACAGGAGGGCTACTATTATTTTTTGAGTCAATCTTGTATCCTGCTACGCTACTGAAGGTGTTTCTATGTTGTATAAGTTTCTTGGTAGAATTTTTGGGACCACTTATGTAAACTATCATATCATCAGCAAATAGTGAGAGTTTACTTCTTCTTTTCCAATTTATATTCCCTTGATCTACTTTTGGTGCCTTATTCCTGTAGCCAGAACCTCAAGTACTATATTGAATAGCTATGGAGAGCGTGGACAACTTTGTCTTGTTCCTGATTTCAGTGGGATCTGTTGTAATAGGAGCAGCGGGGCTGCGTCCCCAGCACCCGGGGCCGCCTGGTTGCCTGGCTAGCTTATGCCACGAAATAACAACACACAAACTGTATTCATTTAAACACTGCTTGGCCCATTAACTCTAGCCCTTACAGGCGAATTCTCATATCCCGATCAACCCATCTTTAATAATCTGTGTAGCATCAGTCTTACCGGGAAAGATTCTAGCCTACGTCCATCCTGGGTCTGAGCTTCATGCATCTGCCTCAGAGAGCAAAGCTATCAGGAGAGCGGAGCATGGCATCTCTGCTCCAGAGAGCAGAGCTGTCGAATCTCTCTGGGAGCAGAGCAGAGTCTGAGCTCACTTCCTCTTCCTCCCAGCATTCTGTTCTGTTTACTCCTCCCACCTATGTTTTAACCTATGAGCCCAAGCAGTTTCTTTATTACTTAACCAATGACTTCCTCCATCAGGGATCAATTTGAGTTTCACTCCTTTTAGTTTGATGTTGGCTGTTGGCTTGCTGTATATTGCCTTTATTATGTTTAGGTATGTTTCTTGTATCCCTGCTTTTTTCTAAGAGCTTTATCATGAACGTATGTTGCATTTTGCCAAAGGCTTTTTCAGAATCTAATGAGATAATAAGTGTTTTTTTTTTTCCAGTTTGTTTATATGGTGTATTACATTGACAGATTTTTGTATGTCAAACCAGCCCTGCATCTCTGGGTTGAAGCCAACTTGATCATGGTAGATAATTTTTCTGATGTGTTTTTGGATTTGGTTTCCCAGTATTTTATTGAGTATTTTTGCATCAATGTTCATGAGTGAGATTTGTCTGTAATTTCCTTTCTTAGTAATGACTTTATGTGGTTTGGGTATCAGGGTAATTGTAGCCTCATAAAAAAAAGTTTGGCACTGTTCCTTTTGTTCCTATTGTGTGGAACAATTTGAGGAGTATTGGTATTAGTTCTTCTTGGAAAATCTTGTAGAATTCTGTGCTGAAAACCCTGGGCTGTTTTTGGTTGGGAGACTTTTGATGACCATTTCTATTTTTTTAGCAGCCATGTGTCTATTCAATTTGCTTATATGGTCTTGATTTAATTTTGTAAGTGATATTTATCCAGAAAATTGTCCATTTCTTTTATGTTTTCCAGTTTTGAGGAGTACAGGTTTTCAAAATATGACCTAATGATTCTCTGGATTTCCTACATGTCTGTTGTCATGTCCCCCTTTTCATTTCTGATTTTGTTAATTTGGATATTCTCTCTCTGCCTTTTGGTTAGTTTGGATAAAGGTTTGTCTATTTTGTTGATTTTCTTGAAGAACCATTTCTTTGTTTTGTTGATTCTTTATATTGTCATATTTTGTTTCTATTTTGTGGAATCAGCTTTCAATTTGATTATTTCCTGCCATCTCATCCTCCTGGGTGAGACTGCTTCCTTTTGTTCTAGAATTTTCAGATTCTGTTAATTCACTAATGTGGGATTTTTCCATCTTCTTTATGTAGGCATTTAGTGCTATGAGTTTTTCTCTTAACACAGCTTTCATTGTGTCCCATAAATTTGGCTATGTTGTGTGGTCATTTTCATGCATTTTAGGAAGTCTTTGATTTCTGCTTTTACTTTTTCCTTGACCCATTGGTGATTCATGTGTGCATTGTTCAATTTCCATGTGTTTGTGCGCTTTCTGAAATTTGCATTGCTGTTGAATTCTAATTTTAAGCAATGGTGATATGATAAGATACATGGGGTTATTTTTTTTTTTGTACTTGTGGAGGTTTGCTTTGTTATCTAGTATTTGATCAAGTTTAGAGACGGTTCCATGAGGTGCTGAGAAGAAGGTATATTCTTTTATGTTTGAATGGAATGTTCTATAGATGTCTGTTACATCCATTTGAGTCATAACATCTGTTAGTTCCCTTATTTCTCTTTTAATTTTCTGTTTGCATTTGTGGTTCCTGACCATTTTCTCATAATTTTGATTTCTATAATTTTCTCGGT
>NW_026068208.1:597621-600902 GCF_014885135.2 Alexandromys fortis
TTTTTTTTTTGTCTTTTCCTCCATTTCTTTGAGCAAATTTTCCATTTTTTTCTTTAAGGGCCTCAAACATTCTCTAAAGTTATTTTTTAGGTCATTTTCTTCTGCTTCATATATATTTGGCTGTTCAAGTCTTGCTGTTAAAGGGCCATTAGGTTTTGTTGGTTTTGTGTTGCTTTTTGTGGTGTTGAGTGTGTTTTTACCTTGTCTACCCATCTTTTCCTCCGATTTGTGTAGTTGGGCTTGCGTTTCTGGTGATCAATCTTCCAGGTGCCAGTCACCCAAGACTCTGATGGTTGCTCCTCATGGTGCAGTCAGGGCCATGTTTCCAGTCACCCCAAAGGTCATTTGATGTTCCCTGAGGTTGCTCAGTGCTCTCTGGGGTCACTCTGCAATCTTGGGGTTCATTCAGCCCAGTACCATGGAGGTTGCTTGCTTAGGGCTTCTGCCACTGTGGTTGGTGCCTTGGACCTTGTCCAGCAGAGGTTGTTGGTTCAGGCCTGCTCCTACAAGTGGCCACTGGCTCAGGCCTCTTCCCTCAGAGGCCCCTTACTTGAGCCTAGTCCTGCAGATATCTCTGGCTCTGGCCTGCTCTTTTGGAGGTCCTGGACTTGTACTCAGTCCTGTAGAGGTCTCTTGGCAGTTGCTCTCTTATACCTGTGCCTTGGAGGTCACTGCCTTGGGTCTGCTCTGGCTGAGATCTCCTGCTCAGTCCTGCCCTTGTGGAGGCTGCTGTCTCAGGCCTGCTCCCTCAGTGGACCTGCTCTTGTGGAGGTTGCTGCCTTGGGCCTGCTCCAGCTGAGGTCATTGGGTCAAGCCTGCTCCTGTGGAGGTCTCTGCCCTGGGCCGGCTCCAGCTGAGGTTGCTGGTTCAGGCCTATTCCAACAGATGTCCTTGGTTTGGGCCCAGTACTGCGGAGGTCTCTGGCTTGGGTTGGCACCCTCAACAGTTGCTCTCTTGTAGATGCTCCTGTAGAGGTCATTGACTTGGGTATGCTCTGGCTGAGGTCTCCTGCTCAGTCCAGCCCTTGTGGAGGTTGCTGCCTAGAGTCTGTTCCAGCAGAAGTTGCTGGTTCAAGACTGCTTCTGTGGAGGATGCTGCCCCAGGCCTGTTTCTACAGATATCTCTGGCTCAGGCCTGCTCCCTCTGCGGTCTCTCCATTTTACCTCCTCCTGTCCTGTTACTATAATTTTGTGCCCTAACAAAAGGTTTGTTCTTGCCCACAGCTCAAGGCACAGTCCATTACAGCAAGGCAATAAGGACGATGAGAGCTTGAGACAGGTCATTACATGGCATCTTTCATCAGAAGATAGCCTATGAATGCCAGTGCTCAGCTTGCTTTCTCCACACTTATACAACCCAGAATATCCTGTACAGAGAAGGGTGCCACCAACAGTGTGAAGGTCTTCCAAGCTCATTTAATGTACTTGTCCACTGACAGACCTAGAGGGACTGACTAGCTGAAATGCTAACCATCACAGGTAGGAAGTGAATCTCAAGTTGGAAAAACACAAGCCGGAAGAGTGAATCTTTTCTAAATGAGGGATAGGGTAGTTTGTACAAACTTTTTAAGGCATAGACCTTCTTGATTTGCAAGCACCTGTGTTAATTTGAGCCATCTTATAACAGTGGGTTGTACAGCTTTAAGATCCCAAGGAGATCATATATGGTCAGAGTCTCCTGTGCCCTCACAAACATATCAACATTCGATTCTGAGCCATAGGAGCTGCCCCAAACTGCAACAGTGGTATTCAACACTCCATCTGCCTTTACCAACGTACCTTTTCTGTATTACAAGTGAACTGTCCAAGCCAGAAACTTGGCTCTGCCTAGCCAGAAGCCCCGATGTCCTTCCCTGGAAGCCAGCAATCAGAGGTACAGCTGAGTTAGAGCAACAGCTAACTCCATCACAGTATCAGTACACTGACCTCTTACAATATGCTCTCAAGTTTTGCATGTGCTACAAAAAAGAGGACACTGCGACATCCCAGTATCCAAGGCTGCCCCTTCTTTGAAGATAGAGTTTCAAATATTCTGTAGCTCAAGTAACCTGACAGACCTAAAGGGAAGCTCTTATATACATGGCTTCTTGGATTTGCAGTTCACATTCTAGTTTCAGACAAAATCATTTGGAGCCATAAGAATAGTTTTCTCTAAGGCACAAGACTGTCAGAAGTGTCAAAACTAGTTAAATAGTATTGGAAAGGCAGAGGTCTATTTTTCTTTCCTAGATTTGGAAAAATCATGTATATTTCATGTTTTTCTTTCTGACTCACTTGTGAAAGGTTTCCTTTGATGCACTGCCCTACAACACAGTTTATCATTCCCCTGTGGCCTGTGTTTGAAAATGTTCTACTGAGCTGTAATGTGAGAAGACACTGTATTTATTCAGCATCCACTTGTAACTGAGGAAGTTCTGTAAAGTAAAAAACAGGGAGAGAAATAATGAAATGCACAAGCAAGGCAATAATTTACAGTCTGTGAGAAGCTCATTTGGTTAACCGGAATACGAGGATCCCACTGAATCAGATTATATGTTGTCTGAGGAATCCTATTAACAAAAAATAAATTAAATTGCTTTGAAACTGAGCTTACTGAAATACTATAAACAAAAGATGCAATGAAGTTCAAGTCTATAATGTATGAGCTGCATTCAGCCAGCAGAAAAAAAAATCTTGACTTTTGCAGCATGGAGAATGTATAAGATTGAGGGGACCTTGGGGTGGCAAGAAAGAAGGGTGCATCAACTAAATAAAGTTTAAGAAAATTAATGGGGATGCCATTTTGTCTTGTTGACTATGCCCTTTGCTTCACAGAAGCTTCTCAGTTTCAGAAAGTCATTTATTTATTTATTGTTGCTCTAAGTGTCCGTGCTACTGGTGTTTTATTTAGGAAGTGGTCTCCTGTGCCAATGCATTGAAAACGACTTTCCACTTTCTCTACTATCAGGTTCATTGTGGTCAAATTTATATTGAGGTCTTTCATCCATATGGACTTGAGTTTTGTTCACAGAGATAGATATGGATCTATTTGCATTCTTCTACATGCTGACATATAGTTATGGCAGCACCATATGTTGAAGATGTTTTCTTTTTCCAATTGTACAATTTTGGCTTTTTTGTTAAAAATCAGGTGTTCATAGATGTGTGGATTAATATCCGGGTCTTTGATTTGATTCCATTTGTCAAAGTGTCTGGTTTTATGGCAATCCAAGCTGTTTTCAGTACTGTAGCTTTATAGTAGAGCTTGATGTCAGGGATGGTGATGCCTCTGGAAGTTCCTTT
>NW_026068208.1:607620-618860 GCF_014885135.2 Alexandromys fortis
TTAAATTGCTTTGAAACTGAGCTTACTGAAATACTATAAACAAAAGATGCAATGAAGTTCAAGTCTATAATGTATGAGCTGCATTCAGCCAGCAGAAAAAAAAATCTTGACTTTTGCAGCATGGAGAATGTATAAGATTGAGGGGACCTTGGGGTGGCAAGAAAGAAGGGTGCATCAACTAAATAAAGTTTAAGAAAATTAATGGGGATGCCATTTTGTCTTGTTGACTATGCCCTTTGCTTCACAGAAGCTTCTCAGTTTCAGAAAGTCATTTATTTATTTATTGTTGCTCTAAGTGTCCGTGCTACTGGTGTTTTATTTAGGAAGTGGTCTCCTGTGCCAATGCATTGAAAACGACTTTCCACTTTCTCTACTATCAGGTTCATTGTGGTCAGATTTATATTGAGGTCTTTCATCCATATGGACTTGAGTTTTGTTCACAGAGATAGATATGGATCTATTTGCATTCTTCTACATGCTGACATATAGTTATGGCAGCACCATATGTTGAAGATGTTTTCTTTTTCCAATTGTACAATTTTGGCTTTTTTGTTAAAAATCAGGTGTTCATAGATGTGTGGATTAATATCCGGGTCTTTGATTTGATTCCATTTGTCAAAGTGTCTGGTTTTATGGCAATCCAAGCTGTTTTCAGTACTGTAGCTTTATAGTAGAGCTTGATGTCAGGGATGGTGATGCCTCTGGAAGTTCCTTTATTGTACAGGATTATTTTTCCTATCCTGGGTTTTCTGTTTTTCCATATGAAGCTACATATTGTTCTTTGAAGGTCTGTTAAGAATTGTGTTGGGATTTTGATAGGCAACACATTGAATCTGTAGATTAGTTTTAGTAGGATTGCCATTTTTATTATATTGATCCTACTTATCCAAGAACATAGGACATCTTTCCATTTTCAGATATCTTCTTCAATTTTTCTTTAAAGACTTAAAGTTCTTGTTGAACAGTCTTTCACTTTTTTGGTTATTGTTACCCCAAGATATTTCATGTTATTTGTGGCTATTTTGAAGGGTGATGTTTCTTTGATTTCTTTCTCAGCTTCTTTATCACTTGTATATAGGAGGGCTGCTATTTTTTTTTTTAGTTGATCTTGTATCCTGCCACATTACTGAAGGTATTTATTAGCTGTATGAGTTCCCAGGTAGAATTATTGGGGTCACTTATGCATACTATCATATAATCTGCAAATAGCAAATGTTTGCTTTCTTCCTTTTCAATTGGAATCCCCTTGATCTTCTTTTGTTGTCTCATTGCTCTAGCTAGAACTTAAAGAAGTATGTTAAATAGATATGCAGAGAGTGGACAGCCTTGTCTTTTTCCTGATTTTAGTGGAATCACTTTGAGTTTTCTCTCCATTTAATTTATGTTGGCTGTCACTTGCTGTATATTGCTTTTATCATGTTTAGATATGTTTGTTGTATTCCTGATCTCTCCAAGACCTTTATCATGAAGAGGTATTGGATTTTTCAAATGTTTTTTCAGCATCTATTGAAATGATCATATGTTTTTTTCAGTTTATTTATATGGTAGATTACATTAATAGATTTTCATATGTTGAACCATCCCTTCATCTATGGGAAGCCGACTTAAACATGGTGGATGTACTGACTGAGAAAAGATTTTCACCAACCTCACATCAAACAGAGAACTGATCTCCAAAATATATAAAGAACTCAAGAAATTAGACATCAAAATTCCAAATAATCTAATTAAAAAATGGAATACAGATATAAACAGAGAATTCTCAAAAGAAGAATTTCAAATGATTGAAAGACACTTAAATAAATGTTCTACATCTTAGCCATCAGGGACGTACAAATAAAAATGACTCTGAGATATCATCTTACACCAGTCAGAATGGCTAAGATCAAAAATACCAATGATAGCTTATGCTGGAGAGAATGTGGAGTAAGGGGAGAATATTCCTCCATTTTTGGTAGGAGTGCGAACTTGTAGAAGCACTCTGGAAATCAATATGGCAGTTTCTCAGAAAACTGGGAATCAACCAACTCAGGACCCAGCAATACCACTCTTGGGCATATATCCAAAGGATACTCAATCATACTATAAAGATATTTTTTCAACTATGTTCAAAGAAGCATTATTTCCAGCTGGATACACAATACACTAGTTGTAAAGGAAAAGATAAGAAGCCTATAGTCCATGAACATAGAGAAGCTAAGTAGCAAGGTGAACTGTAACATATATATATTTGTGTATATATATATTTATGTATATATATGTATGTATACATCCCCCTGGGAAGGAGAAAAAGACAATATCTCCTGACAAAATTGGGAACATGGGGGTGTGGGAGAAAGGAGGGTGGAAGGGAGGAGAAGGGGAGGAGGGAGAAGAGGAGCCGGAGGAGAATTTGAGGGAACGAAATAGTTGAGATAGAGGAAGGACAGAGATGGAGAGCAAAGAAAGAGATATTTTGGTGAAGGGAATGATTATGGGGCTAGAAAGAAATCTGACACTAGAGAAACTTCAAGGAATCCACAAGAAGGACCTCAACTAAGACCCTAAGCAATAGTGGAGAAGGTGCCCAAACTGACCTTGCCCTGTATTCAGACTGATGACTGTCTTAATCACCATAGAACCTTCATTCAGCAAGAGATGGAATCAGAGGCAGAGACCCACAATGGAGCACTAGGATGAGCTTCTAAAGTCCAGGTGAAGAGTTGGAGGAGTGAGAATATGAGCAAAGAAGTCAAGACCATGATGGGTAGGTACACCACTGAAGCAATTTACCTGAGCTAATGGGTGCTTACCAACTCCATTCAGACAGGTAAGGAACCTGCTTAGGACCAAACTAGATCCTCTAAATGTGGGTGACAGGTGTTTGACTGGGGCAGACTGTGGAACCAATAACATTGGCACCAGAATTTATTCCTACTGCTTGTACTGGCATTTTGGAACCCATTATTTTTGGATGGACACCTTGCTCAGCCTAGATATAGTAGGGAGGGCCTTGGACCTTCATCAAAGCAATGTTCCTTAGGAGTGGATGGGGGTGGGTTGGGGAGAAAGGTGGTAGGAATGGGAGGAGGGGAGGAGTGGGAACTAGGATTGGTATGTGAAATAAAAAAGTAAGTTTTCTTTTTTAAAAAAAATAAAATAAAATAAAATAATTGGGAAGTTGGTTTTTAGCCCTTGACTTTCTGTCTATGATCAACAATCTGAGTCCCCACGCCCTTGAAGACCCCACTGACTTCTTTGAGTTCTCAGTGGCTGACATCCTTCATGTAGATGCCTCTGTTGTTAGCCATCTCTCTGGTTGCTGGAGTCGGGCTTCTCGTCCAGGTGATGGGCATAACACATCTTGGTTTCCTTGTGGACGCCTCTCTTGGGTGTCCCAATGGTATGAGTGCAGGAGTCATGAGTTCTTCCTCTTCTACCTGAGCACGGAACATCACCACCTACTTGTTTTCGTGAATCTAAACAAAGACCATCTCTCATCTCTTTGGGGTAGTTTGCTTTAACCAGAAGTTTCTTCTGAGATGGTAGATAACAAATTCTTGATAAATAGTTGCTAATTGTCCTAGGCCAGTTTTTGCAGTCCCTACACTGCCCATGGGAGAGACCTCTGGCATAGCCTATTGGGGAGAGGCTTCTATTCACCCAGGGTCCTCTGGGGCCTTCTCCTCTTCCTGCTTTTTATTGAGATGATGCAAGAAGCAGTCTGAGTGCTATGGGGGGCTGTGTTGAGAGTAGACATTGCTTTTCTGTGGGTGGCAGACATGAACGGCATGCAGAGTGGCCCATCTGCCTGTCCTTTGCCCTACCTACTGTCTGTCCCCCGGAAACTGAGGTTTTGAGTGTGTATGGAGTAAGTTCCCAAGGGCAAGTTTGTTTTCCCTCTTCATTAGGGTCAAAGAGATTGAAATTTGTTTTTAGAATTAGTTAATACTCTATATAACTATTAATATCATGACAAAAGTTTTAAAACAATAAATTTTGAGATAATAGTAACATCTTTAGAAATGTTTTAGAGTCAAAATAAAACCAAAGGATCATAAGATTAGTAGCAATAGAAGGGTCCCCTAATTTCATTTTTATTCTGTCCCATATCAGTCATGAGCTTCTGACATGATACAGAGATTTTGGATTTTACTTTAACAAGCATGCTTGGGTTTAGAAAAGGAGAGAGCAACATTCCAACTCCAAAGTCAACTTTAATTTTCAATTGAAATGGGACTACGAAAAGACCATTTGGATTGTATGTCTGTAAAGAACAGCAGAAAGAAACATTTGGGAAGCTTTATGAAATGTTATCCTATAGGAAATGTGATATAGCAATAGGCCAATTTACTCTTTTTCCTGAGACATTTTTTCTGGATGATTTGTCCCTTTTCTTAAGATGTCTCATTTGTCCAGTAGTCTTCAGATTCCTTGGCTGGATGCCTTCATTCTCCTGAAAAACAAAAAGAAAACTCTGTCCAAGCCTAACTTTGGCTGTTAAGTAGGAGATGGGCATGTTGTGAACATCTTGTGAGATGTGATCCAAGGTGTCATAGACACCTGCAGCACTTTTGCTGCAGCCCCTATTAAGTGACTTGTGCAAATGGTAGGGTCCCTGTAGCCATCAAGTACAGCACCACTCTCAATGTCCATCTCAGACTGTCCATATCGGAGGCCTAAGAAACACTCATATTTCAAATTGGTGAACCCATCAACACCTTTTTTGGCCACAGTGCCTAAAATGTGCAGGAAAATACTGAGGGTCTTGTATTTCTGAGAGTAGCTAGCTCATAGTTGAACCTCTATGACTGTTTTCTTCTTCCTGAACAAGATCCATGGTCAATAGACCTCCAAATCTGACCTTTGGGACTTTAAGCGGGGAGATAATATTGGTGCCTGAGGGCCATCATAATGTCCACCTTTGAAGTATAATTCATGACATTTTTCAGGGCCACGGGATGCCAAGGAGGTGGTTGTAGCCAACTGGACCCAATCAAAGCACCCATGGACTGTGGTTCACAGGACAGATTGGAATACAGGGATTGGAAGTCCTTTCAATCTAGAATCTAGAGAAGCTAGATTCAGTCCTGGCTCCCACTTTCCTCATTAGTGGGATAAATATTACTATAGATGCTACCTAAAAGGAAAGAAAGGAAGAACCAAGATAAAGAGAATAAAAAGACACTTAAATGTTGAAAATGTAAATAAAAAGTCAAATTAAAAAAGCATGTACACCTGGCTTGCCCTGACTGCCAGGCTCCAAGCATCCAATTTGTCCCTCTAGATCTGCCCATTTCCTGGTGCCCACATGTAAGGGCCCTGCCAGGCATCAATCACCTGGCCCACATTTTTTGGTCTTCTCAGCTGCCACTACCTATAGGTATTGCCAGTCCCTGACCACTTGGACTGAACCTTCAGGTCTGCTCAGCACCAGTGTTAAGGAACAGCTAATTCCATTTTCTTCTCAGTTAAACAATGTTAGTCTTGGATTGTGTCCATAGCTAGTGGTCAATTGTTTTGACTGGTTCTTTCTCAATACCCTTGTGAATTACACATTGTAAATATTTTCCATTGTTCTGTAAATGACTGACCATAAGATGTTTTGTGGTATGTTAACTATCTGACCATAAGCCCACACTTTTCTGTGATCATAAAAATAACAATTGGAGGATATTAGATCACACTATGAACCCCAAGTTTGCATTTGTTTTGATTAAATAAAATCAACCTTGGGTCAGGAGGCTGAGTTAGCAATTAGTTGACAGAAAATAGTCAGAGAGCATCAGGGAGCATCTGGGAGAGATAGAGAGACACAGAAATAGTAGGGAGGGATTTGGAGAGACACAACCTTTTTGCCCTTTTGTGGTGTGCTGAAGAAGGGGTCTCTTAGAGATGCCAGGAAGGCAAAGTTGTCTAGCTGCTGCTCAGCCTCTCTGAGCTCTCAGGTTTTCACCCAAAGCTTTAAATCTCAAGCCTTATTTATAAATAGAGTGATATTTGGCTAAAGCTACCTTTAGCAGCAGTGACAGATCCAGTTCCTGTGGAATCAGAATTGCCACCAGAGTGTGGCTTAAGGGGCCACACCTGTGCTCGAGGAGCAGGCCAGTAATGCATTTGCCAGTGCAGGCTGAAATAACAGCAGATTAAGGTGCAGCCACTGTGCCAAAGTCAAAACAACAAATAACTGCAAAATTCCACTTTTAATCACTCTTTCGCTTGGTGTAAAGCAACTATTCTGCCTTTAATCTGGGCTATCTTCAGTCTTCTACTATGGGGACATTATTAACTTTTTACTTTGCAATATCTTGGTGTTAGCTCCTGGTTTTCAACACCATAACATTAGTGTTAATGTGTAAGGGCCCCTGACCCTGACCTCCTGCCAATACTTGTACAGCTCCCCATACCCCTGGTGCAGACAGTGAGGGCTCTAATACATCTAAGCTTGGCAAACACATGCCTGAGCATGGCAAACCTGGCACTGAGTGGTTTTACCTTTTACATTTCTCCCCCTTGCCAAAAACTGTTAGATTACATTCTAAAGCTAGCCCCCAAAATCTAGTCCCTTATTTTATCACTAACTTTTTTTCTGAGATAAAACATCAAGATCCAATGAAGAGAGTGCGTTATTTGGCTACATGTGTAATCAGGACTTACCAACTCACCCAAGTCAGACTCCCCCTTTTCTGCTTAGAAACCCATTCCTGAAGAAATGCTCCTGCTGTTGCTGCTGTCTGCCTTTGCTGCCTCCACCACTGCTTGCCTCTGTGGGGTAACAAATCTCACTTGTGCTGAGAATTTAGTGTCTGTGTGTGTCCTGTACAGACTCCAAAGGGGATGGTGTCCCTTACAGACAACAAAGCAATCCACAGACCCTTAGCTGTGCAGGTTCACATTCCCACTCAACTAACTCCAAATGTACAAATCTCAGTGCAAGGTTGAAACATGAAGAAAATCCAAGACATGTCTCCTCCACAAATTACCAATCTCATACTAACGGGTCCCAAATAATTATTGCCACAAAGAAAATCATTCAAAAGAATTATTGTTATTTCAAAGAACTCAAAGAAGACAGAAATAAAGGGATGAACAACACAAGGATGTCAATGTTGAGTTCAGTGAGGAGAGTTACTGAAGAAACACTAAACAAAATGATCCTGGAAATGAGAACAATGAGAATGTGAGTAAGTTAAATAAAATCCTCACTAATAGAATGGATCATGTTAAAAAAAAAAAAAAAAAAAAAAAAAAAAAAAAAAAAAAAAAGGCCCAGGGCTGGAGACAGTGTAGGAATTGTCACCCTGTGAGAAAATCCCATAGCTGGCTGCTACTGTCTCCAGCTGTGCTGCTATCTCCAGCTGTGCTGGCCAGACTAAGGAACCCCTCATCTCACATGATAGGGGGGTGAGTTCTTGTGCCCCATGGAGGATTTTAGAGTCTGCACCCACATCATCCTAAATGTCTCAAGCAATGAATTCAACATTTCTTGAAGTGACATATGGAGATATGAATGGGGACATTTTGTACCTAAGAATGCCAGCAGACTGGTCTGGGACTTAATTGCACACTAGTTCAATTAGCTGTGCCCCTTTACACAGGCTTTCAATTCTCCTCCTAGCAAAGTCAGGGCCAGGCCTTGAGATCAATACCTGATTGTGCAAGGAGTACCCAGGTGGGTGTTAGCCGTTTAACAGAACCTCTGTCACATGACCAATCAGCACAGTTGACTGAACTGGGGACACTCATTTAAATGCTAAATTGCAGGTGCAGTCCTGTGGCTCCACCATGCTGGGGTGAGGAGCAGCAACACAGGAGATGGAGCAGAACTGTGCTGTGGTGATATTTTGTTTGTAATCTAACAAATAAAGCTTGCCTGAAGATCAGAGTACAGAGCTAACCCACTAGTTAGCCATAGAAGCCAGGCAGTAGTGGCACACACCTTTAATCCCAGCACTTGACAGACAGAGGCAGGTAGATCTCTATGAGTCTAAGGCAACCCTGAGCTACATGGGATTGAATCTATCTAAAAAAGAAACAGAACTCACTCAAAGGTGATCCCAGCACTTGGGATTCAGTGCCTTTAATACCAGCACAAGAGTGATATGGCTGGGCAGAGAGAAGAATAGAAAGTAGAAGGAGACAGAAGCTCAGATGCAGTCTGAGGTTTTGTAGAGATGGATGCAGTTTGGAGATGCAGTATGAGGATTCGAAGAGACAGGATTACCCCTTTGTTTTGAGCATTTGTAGAAGTAAGAACTCTCTAATGGCTGGCTGCTCTGATTCTCTGATCTTCATCCTTAACCCCTATAGCTGACTCTGGGTATTTATTATTAAGAACAATTAGAATTCATTCTGCACTGCATGGTGAAAATCTACCCAGACCAGCATCTCTGATCACTTTCCAGAAATAATGGAGATCAGTTCTGTAGCCCTGGCTCCATTGCAAACCCAAAAGCCAATGGGCTTACACACCTGGAAGCTTGAGTTCAACAGAGGACATTTGAAGATGGGCTCACAGTGCCTTTTCTTCCCTTTAGACTCATGGTAATAGTGACCATGTTTCCTATAGGGGTAGCTATATTGTCACCCCAGGACTGGACTCTGACACAAAGGATTTTACCATCCCTGATACATCTGAGAATAATAGGTTCATAAAAAAGTATTATTTAATTTCTTTAATGAGTTATGGCTGGCTGTGCATCCAAATTGAAATTGGTTCTTCCAGATGACATGGAAACAATATGCTTTCTCAGTGAGTAGTAATTCTTCACACTAGAGATTAATAAAGAAAAAGTGCCTTACAGGGAAAAAAGTGCATGACTGGTTAACGCTAATGCCCAAGGAAAAGCCAGCCTCTAATACAAAGGTTCTCAACCTGTGTGTCAAAAACAAAAAGCCTGCCAGACTCCATTTTGAAATTATGAGCCACTATTCTATATTGTTAAAAATAAGTTCCTATTTACTGTAAAAACTGAGTTGCTCTGTTTCCTTGAAATTGACCTTCTCCAACCCATGACCTTGTTTATTGAGAATACCCTTACCATCCCTGACCCTCTCTGATTCTCCCTGAACCCTTGCTAATCATATGGAGACCACATGATGGATTTTTTGAGATTTTTTTCTCTTTACTTCCTTATTGCATCATTGTCTCTCTTCTGTAAAACCACTCGTGACTTTATCCCTTCAAAGAGGCTCAAGAGGTGGATTCATGGCCACTCTCTTTAACCTGAATTAGGAAGCAGTTGGTGGTAAGCTCTTGGGTGTACCCCCCAAAAATCAAGCTTACTTGATGGGTCTCAAATTGAGGTAGTGGTCTTATTCTGTCCACCTCTTTGGGGGTTGAACAACTGTTTCACAAGGGTCATATATCATATATTCTATTCTGTAAATCAGATATTTATATTACAAGTCACAACAATAACAAAATTACAGTTATGAAATAACAATGAAAATAATTTTATGGCTGGGGTTCATCACAACATGAGGAATTGTATTAAAGGGTTACAGCATTAGGAAGGTTGAGAGTCACTGCTCTAACAGAAGATTTTATGAGTGCATATACCCCTTAGGCTGACACATTTCATGAGCTATCAGCCTCAAATCTCCCTTAGGTCCTGGCCCCAGGTTACACTAAAAACTTTCTGCTACCCAATAAACCTCACTGCTGACACAATAATCCAAATCAGACCAAATCAAACTGAATTAGAAAAAAAACCAGGTTTAATGAATACAACTGCTCCCATATGGCCTTCTTGTTCTCCCCTCCCCCAAGAAAGGAGATGTGGAAAGAAGACAGGAAAACCATGTGTTTGTTCTCTGGGTTGTTCTTTAAATACCCTGTGGAAGTGGTCTTGAGCATCTCTGATGAGGGGTCATCATTTGGTGTGCTTTTTTGAAGATGGAGTGTGAACTGACGCAACTCCCAGGGGAGGGCCCTTGGGATGGAACTTCCACCCAAACATTCCAGACTCTTTGGATATATGGATGCCAGGGTCTGGGATGAAGCCTTAACCCAATCATTCTAGACGATTTGGGTATATTAACACCAGGGGATAATGTGAAACTTCTAACCAAACATTCCAGACTCTTTGGATATAAGGATGCTGGTGCAAGTCTGGCTACTTCCTGTAGATAATGGCAGCCTGGGGGAGGAGAGAGTTGGGAGTTGATTTGTTGTGAGGCAATGGTCTTGTACCCTGTAAAGGTTTGTCAGTTGTACTTGTTTAATAAAATGCTGATTGGCCAGTAGCCAGGCAGGAAGTATAGCTGGGGCAATCAGAACAGGAAATTTCTGTGAAGAAGAAAGGCTCTGTCTGCAGTTCTCACCCAGACACAGAGGACACAAGATGAGAATATCTCACTGATATAAGGTATCAAGCCACATGGCTGACACAAACAAGGATTGTGGGTTAATGTATGATGTAGGAGTTAATAAGAAGCCTTAGCTAATAGGCCAACCAGTTTATAATTAATGTAGGCCTCTTTGTGTTTCTTTGGGATTGAACAGCTGTGGGACTGGGTAGGACAGAAACCTCTGTCAACAAATAGTGCCAATGTGATCAACTGCAGCCACATAAAACCTGAGAGAGCTTGAGAAATAATTCTAGAAACAAAAGAAGAGTTAGGCATGGCTTCTTGGTAGCAGCACTTTCTCAAGTGGGTTCTATTTGCTAGAGAAAAGTGCATCTCATTTAAGAGAGGCTTCCTGACTCAGCTTTAGCTGCAAAAACCTTGCAGTACTTTTAAGAGGCCCTTCCACCAAACACTTAAATGAATGTTGTTTATGAATAGCCAACAGCATGTTTCTTGGTGGTGGCAATGACCTTGAAACTCCATAGAGTTGTGGCAATAAATATGGCACCTGCCATGAACTAGACTGATGTGGGAGTGATTTCTTATTAATAAAGAAACTGCCTAGGCCCCTTGATAGGCGAACCCTTAGGTGGGTGGAGTAAACAGAACAGAATTCTGGGAGAAAGAAGCTTAGTCGAGGAGTCGCCATGATTCTCCCACTCCAGACAGACACAGGTTAAGATCCTCCCTGGTAAGCCAGCTCATGGGCTACACAGATTATTAGAAATGGGTTAGAACAATATGTAAGAGCTAGCCAATTAGAGGCTACAGATAATGGGCTAGGCAGTGTTTAAAAAAATACAGTTTCCGTGTAATTATTTCAGGACATAACCTAGCCATGCGGGCGGCCGGATGCCGGGGACGCAGCCCTGCCACTCCTAATGCAACACTAGACTCTCACAAAGCTA
>NW_026068208.1:622804-624468 GCF_014885135.2 Alexandromys fortis
AAAAAATAGTCAGATAGCCTATGCTGGAGAGGATGTAAAGCAACAGGAACACTCATCCATTGCTGGTGGGAATGCAAACTTGTGCAACCACTTTGGAAATTAGTGTGGAGGTTTCTCAGGAAATTAGGAATTAATCTACCTCAGGATCCAGCAATACCACTTTTGGGAATATACTCAAGAGATGCCCAATCATACTATAAAAGCATTTGTTCAACTATGTTCAAACAAAAGGTTTTAGAAAACTTTGTCAGTTGATTAACTTAAAGATGTGGTATAGGCTGCAGAGGCCAGGGAAGCACAAAGGTGGTGCTATTAAGGGCCAGTTCAGCAGATGTTATAAGGGAGAAGAGAAACATAAGGACAGAACATCTATGAAATTTAGAGTAGGAGGACAGGGGGAATGGATCCCTTGTAGAGAGAATCTCAGCATGAGACAAACAGCAAACAGCTAGCGAAGTGGGGAGGCAAGCATAGCATCCAGAAACCATGGACAGATGGGGGGCTTATTTGTTTTACGCTGGCAAAAAGTGTTTAGGCTTTAAGGGATGTGTGGTGTCAGATAGCTGTTGAAATAGGAGCGGCAGGGCTGCGTCTCCGACACCCGGCCACCCGCATGGCTAGCTTATGTCCGAAATAATTACACGGAAGCTGTATTCTATTAAACACCGCCTGGCCCAGCTAGTTCCAGCTTCTTATTGGCTAGCTCTTACATATTGTTCTAACCCATTTCTAATATTCTATGAAGCCCATGAGCTGGCTTACTAGGGAGGATCTTAACCTGCGTCTGTCTGGAGCGGGAGAATCATAGCGACTCCCTGATTCAGCTTCTTTTCCCCAGCATTCTCTTCTGTTTACTCCACCTACCTAATTTTCTGTCCTATGAGGGCCGAGGCAGTTTCTTTATTATTAACCAATGAAAGCAACAGATAAGATACAAGACCCACCTCCATCAGATAGCCCCAATTTAAAAAGATTATGTAAAAGGCCCAAGGGTGTTTGGAAACAAGGCCTTAAATTGTAAGTGTTCCTGTTTCAAGTCCAGGGGACTCAGGACTCAAAGCCTAGAACAATGCATCCACTGTGATAGACTTTGAGTTAAAAAAAACAGAGGGATGTGAGAAATTCCTTAACAGGACATCTCCTGATAAAGAACCCCACAGGGACAAGGCAGGCCTTTGGCCCCCAGAAAAAGGCAGGACACACTATGTCTTTCACAGGACAGCCCGAATGTATGAGGCCTTGGGCATCTAAGGCAGTGACTTAGAACTCTGTACTTACCCAGATGAAGCTGATCGTAGCCTGGTAGAGAGCAGGTGCAACAGGAGAAGGGTGTTTTCCCAACACTTAGTCCTGAGCTGGTGGGAAAAACAGGCTCCTCATTGGGACCTCCAGATGAAAAGTTGCTGTGCCCCAATAAACCTCTCTGCTGACACAATAATCCAAATCAGACCAAATCAAACTGAATTAGAAAAAGCCCAGATTTAATGGATACCAATGCTCCCAGGTGGTCTTCCAGTCCCCCAAGAAAGGGGATGGGGAAGGAAGACTGGAAAACCATGTGTTTGTTCTCTGAGTGTTCTTTAAATACCCTGTGGGAGTGGTCTTGAGCATATCTGAGGAGGGTGAAAGACCCTACAGACCCCGCCCCCCCCAAAAAAAACCCC
>NW_026068208.1:625054-638100 GCF_014885135.2 Alexandromys fortis
AGGTACCTGTGTTTACCCAATAAACCTCTTGCTATTTGCATCCGTGTGGTCTCAGCCTGTTCCTTGGCTTCAGGGGAGTCTCCTCTCGAGAGAAGGTCCTCTCAGAGGGTCTTTCAGAGGGGTCATCATTTGTTGAGCTTTTTTAGGGGTGGAGTCTGGACTGAAGCAACTCCAAGGAGAGGGTGCTTGGGATGAATCTTCTACCCAAACATGCACTTTGAACATTTTTACAGAGACAGGGCAGTGCAAGTGTTGCGTTCCAGGGGTGTGTTAAAAAATAGATCAGACCCCTGAAATCTAGGAACCAGAAGCAAACTTTATTCCAATCACCACAGGGCACAAAAGTTTCCAGTGCCCTGGGACCACAGGTGAGAGTTTTGGCTTCTGGCAGTGTGACAATGGAAACAGGTTTTGAGCCTTTTATAGTAAAATCTAGTTGGGTCAAATAGCTTTACAGCCTTGAGGTCAGACTTAAAGTCATGTTACATTTGAAATTTTACAACTTTTTCTTATAGAATGCTAATTTAGGATGTTTGTGAAAGCCAGTGGCTGACACAGCTACTTTTCGCTGTCCCTGAAAGAATGCAAGGCAGAGTAGAGTCACATAGGGGGCCAGTTAAAAATTATGGGAAGACAATGCAAGTGGTCCCATAGAGGTAATAGTTAGAAGTTAACCTCTGTCCACCGTAACTACCTAGCTGGAAATTGCCTCACTGGGAGTCAGGAGGCAATTGTTAAAAGTTTACCTCTTTATACATCAGTAGCAAGGATGTCTGTTCTTAAGACAGAATGTCTTGTTAAAGGTTAACAGTGGCTATCAGCTTTATTTTTCCCCCAAATGTGTTTGGGCTTCCAATGTTGTATTCTGAGCTCTTCGGAAGTCTGGCCACTTGGGCATTGGGCAGACAGGAGATTGACACAGCAAAGATGCTGCCATATTATTTCTCAAGTAGACCAAATAGTTGTTACCTAGGGCTATCTGCCCATCTGGCAGAATTATACTTTTCTCAAGAAGAGAACTGGGGGACTTTGTGTCAGGTCAGAACTTGTAACATTGTAGTACCCATGAGCATAGTAAAGACATGGGCCTAATGGTTAGTCAATCTTGGTGAACAACATTTACATCCTAGCATGTACAATTTGCTTATCTCTAACAGGCCTGGTTAGCATTCTACCTTCTCAGTCCTTGGGGGTGTTTTGGAGCAAGTGCATCTTAGCTAAATTCTAGTTTGTGTGACTTAATATCTCTTAAGCAAATCTGTTAGTAAATCATTTATGGTACCAACTCTATTACTTTGAACTTCTTCTACATCACTGATGCTCCAAGCTATACTTTCTCCCTTTCTTTCAAACTCACCTGTGAACCTATAATAAGCTCCTAAAAACTTGCCTTCCTAATTGTCTTTGAAATACACTTTTGAATTCATGATGTTATGGGGTACCTGAAAAAAAAAATCTCCTGAAATGCCTCAAAAAGCCAAATGGAGTTTCGATTTCTTACTGCCAGTGGGGCTGTCCCAAGAGGAGTAAAGGGAAGCAGCCTCAACTTCCAGTTTGTTCAAGTTTTTAAAGATTAGGACCACGACCAAGCTAGAGTCTCTGAGGAATGCTTTAAGGAGATGGCATAGCTCCCTCCAATGAGAAAAAGCACCTAGAAGCTATTGTCCCAACGTGGTTTTTGTGGCTATTGATTATATGGCACCCCATACCCCTAAGCAACTGTTCACCTTGCTGCTCTCATGCACCCCACATTTCCCTTCTTCAAAGTAAGCTCATGAGTCACTTAGAAACGCAAAAGTCTCCAGCTCAGGATGTGTCAGAGTCTGGAGGCCACAGGTGAGAAGCACAGCAGCAGCTCTGTGGATTGTGGCACCTGTCCTTGTTCTGACCTTCTTGAAGAACTGTACAAGGGATCTGAATATTAAAGATGCCAGAGCGGAGACTGGTTTCTTTTATTAATTCAGTGAAACTAATCAGGCACAACAGCTAACAGTTCTCCTTCTATATCCCAGCAGGAAATTTGCTGATCCTGGTGGACACAATGGCCATAAATTTGCACTTGAATTATAAAAGGATGAGGAAATTCAAGAATTTCTAAGCCAGCCCTCCAAGGGAACAACCATAGGAGGCCTAATTGTCTGCAGGTTTTTGCTTCCTGCTGATTAAGGTCTGGGAACTAATTTCAATTGCTGATTAAAATGGTCATTTTCTTCCTTGTGTTTGGGTGTTAATGACAACATTCTTAGAATTCCTCAAAGTCTATGAAATGTTAGAAGCGGTGGTGCTGCTTAATGAGAAGCCTTCCATCCTCTACTGAGAGCACAAAACGAATAATGAGAGAGAAAAGATGCATGGAACACGCTGAGAACTTAGACTTTGGATAGGTCAGGCCATTTTACCCTAAAGTAGTAACTCATACTTCACTCTCATGAACAAATATCTAAAAAATAAAATTTATAGGAGAGTTACCTTACCTCTAGTTTGAGGAGGTATAGTTACCATGGCAGGGGAATGCATGACAGCAGTGGTGAGCCCAAGAGATCACTCTGAACTGGCAACTCAGTGCAGGGTCCCTAAAGCCCTGCCTTCTGTTCTCACAGAATGAGCTCTGGATACTAGAGGTGCTATGTTTCCAACTTCTTCCTAAATTAGTGCTTGTGCCTGAGGCCATAGCAGTGGGAGAAGTACAGTAAGCTTCTGCTGAATAGCTTTGGAACCAGATCTCTGGATTATGTTATATTGATTTCCCAATTTCAGCACCATCTCTCCTAAATGACATGAGGGTTACCTCTGAAGGGTGGGAGAATGTTACAGTGGCCTTGTTGAGGCCCATTAAATTAGGTTATTTCCTCCTGGTCAAAAGAGTAGAATCTACCTCTGGCTTTGGATGGAGATTTAACTTTTCAGCAACCCAAAACATAAGAGTAGATCTGTGACAGGACAAGACAGAACAGTGCTTGTAATGGTAAAAATAAAAATGCTGAAGGATCCTGAGTGGCTGTAGCAGGCAGCTGGCCTTAAGACCATGCCACAGGTCCCTGAGTAGAGGCAGGCAGTGGGCAGGGGGTCCTGAGAGCAGCCAGTCCCAGGCAGGGCCTGCGAACCAGACCATGAGGAGAGACAGACAGGTGGACATACCATGAGATCACGCCACAGGTCTCCGAAGTTGGTGAGACATGGATAGGCACACCACGCAGAGTGAGGTTGAATATTTATTTAGTGGGTTATGGAAGGGTAGAGGAGAAGGGAGAAGAGCAGAGAGAGGGAAAGAGAGAGAGAGAGAGAGAGAGAGAGAGAGAGAGAGAGAGAGAGAGGGAAAGGGAAAAGACTCAGGCTGGAAGCTGAAGAACAGCTTGCCTCAGCAAATGGGGAAGGGAGTAGGTGTGCTTGTCTCTTAAAGTGACAGAGCAGACCATTACAGTGGCTCCTCCATCTGGCAATTTTTTCTGATGCCATTTTAGATTTACTTACAATTTGATATGCTTGATGAAGAAACACATGCACTGTGCTTTATCAATTTCTTCTCTACATTTCTCCAATGACAAGTTAAAAAAAATCTCTAATTGAACAATCATTGTCACAGGATTTCCAACCCTGAGCCACAGATCCATAGACTCTTGGTTCCTGAATATGCCTTGATTGTGAGGATCAACAGTGTCCTGAAGATGTCAATGACCCCAGACAACAGGAAGCAGTCAGAAGAACACAGAGCCCCCATTCTTGCCTCACCATCCCCACTTCCCATTTCATCATTTTTCATTGTTGGAGAGCAGCTTTAGCAAATATACTACTTATCAGGGTAGGGACATGAGGATCAGAAAGATAGTAAAGAGTACTAAGACAAGTGAAATAGTAAAACAGAAAACATAAAATAGTACTGGGAGGGAGTTCCAGTGAATACTGAAATCCACCACATTTAATTTTCTATAAGCTTTTATACCCTAATACCATAGGGGAAGAAGACAAAAGACATGATATAAAGGGAAACTAGAATCGTTACTTGCTTCAATACTTTGAGATATCAACTCATTGGCATTCTGTTCCTTAGGCAGTGAACCTACCATAGACCAAGTGAAGGCAGCTACTCCCAAGGTCAAACCTCCTATTTCAAAAGAAGGAGCAGAAATATGCTTGAATTTTTTGACCATTGATCAGGGTGGAGTGTATCTACGTGTATGGGCCATCTTACTGTCAAAGAGTCCAACTAACCATACCTTAGGTCAGGATGTGTAGCCACACTTGTCAACAACTTTGAGCAAGCTAAAACTCTCTGACCTTCAGATAAGGTGGAAATAGGCTCATATTTTCGGCCTCCATATTTTATAATAAGAAAAAGGAATGTTGGTAAACCAAGAACCACCCACATTCCAAAACCAGGTGCTCCCCCAAATCCACTTTCAGTAGTTCAGTGCCAGATGGATATCAGCCAGGAGGCAAGTTGTAAATTGATCTCTATCTTAGAATGCATCCTGGTGTACTGTAGTTCCATTGGGGATCCACACCCACAACTGCCTCAGTTGCAGCCTGGTGTGCTGCATTAGTTTGGTGGACTCCATCTGCAGGTGATCTAGTTTGTTCCCAAACTCACCAGTGCTCTTTGGGAAGTAGGTTTATAGTTATCATACATATGTTATGGAAGGTAAGACTATGGGGTTGGGTAATATATTGTAATTATTTAATGAAAGTAGAGGAGTTAGAGGTAGAATATTCCAGGTGTAATGGTAAAAGTAAAATGCTACAGGTTCCCGAGGAGCTCAGTCGGCAGTGGGCTATGAGATCATGCTGCAGGTCCCCGGGTAGCAGGCAGCAGGCAGTGGATCCTGAGAGCAGCCAATCCCAGGCAGGGATGGTGCAGTTCCCTGAGGGGCTGCAGCAGGCCACAAGTCCCAGGCAGGGAGCCACATGGTGAATAAGAGATCTTGATGGGGCAGCCAGTCCTATGAGGAGAGACAGATGGATGAGTATGCCATAAGACCATGCCACAGGTCTCTGAAAATGGCTGGTCCTTGTCAGGGAACCATGTGGCAGGTGAGAGACAGAGACATGGATAGGCACGCCATGCAGAGTGAGGTTAGATATTTATTTAGTGGGTTATGGAGGGGAAAGGGAGAAGGGGAAAAGAGCAGAGAGGCAAAGAGAGGGGGGAAGAGAGAGATAGAAGGGGAAGGGGAAAAGTGGGGAAGAAAGAAAGAATGGAGCAAGGTAGAAGCTGCCTCTTCAGGGAAGAGATGGAAAAGGGAAGGGACTCAGGGTGGAAACTGAAGATCAGGGAGGGAGTGGGCATGGCTTTTCTCTTAATGGAACAGGACAGATCACCAGGTGTTTTCTATTTTCAGAGAGTTCACATAATGAAAAGAGGATGTGTACCTTAACTTGGTTGCCTACTCCAGCAACATCCTGCAAAGTGAGAACTGGGGACAGGTTAGTCAAGGTGGGAGATGGTAGAGTGGATCCCACAAACAGAGTAGGGGTGAGTGGTGGGGGACTGAAGGTTACTTGTGGGGTGAAAATGGGTACCAGAGTGAGATGGTTAGAGTCTCCTGTTGCTAGAGTGAGAAAGAGGAGATGAAGAAGCCAGAGGAAGAGAAGGAGCTGTGGGTTGAGTTCAGTAAGGGGGTGGGTATGCTTATTAATGGGATCAAGAGCAGTGGAAGAATTGTCTAGTTCAGACTTCATGTCTAGAAGGAACTGAGTGTGGGGACAGGAAGAACAAGGGAAGGCTTGGAGCAAATACGGAATCTCTATTTCCATGATTACTGAATAGTTGTAAAGGTCCTGGATAATACTGGAACCTAGAATGCCATTGGGCAGTCATTTTGTTGACTCAATAGCTAAGGGATTTTTTTTAATGAGTTAATTTCAAACTTTATTTGCAACTCTACTTTTCTTGAGAACATATTTCTCTTTAATTTTGATTTAAAATTTTTACACAGTCTATTTTGACCATATTCTTTTTCTTCCCCAACTCCTCCCAGATCTTCATTCCTTACCTACTCCAAGTTCTTTCTCTGCACCTCAATAAAAATACATAAAAAATAACAACAACAAAAAATAAAAACAGACAAACTAGAAACAAAGGGAAAATCAATAAGATAAATTTGGCTGTGTTTCTTTAAGAATGTATGGTTGAATTACTAGGTTCTAAAGTTACTCGAAATAGTTGTCTTATCTTTTATTATGTTACCAACTCAGCAGATGATTCATTTTATTTAAAATTTATCTATAACTTCTTTTCTTTTGTACATAATTTTAATATATGAACAGAAAAATAATTATGAATCCAATATTAAAACTATGTATTAAGGCATAATCAGAAAAAATGTTGATTGAAAAATTTTCTTTTTCTTTATGTGTATTTGTGTATGTAAGCACATGTACATGCAGGGGCCTATGGGGACCATAAGAGGGCCTCAGATTCCCTGGGGCTAGAGTTATAGGCAGTTTATGAAATACCCAGCTTGAATACTGAGAATCTAACTCAAGTTCTATAGAGGAAGAAGCAATACAAAATGTTAATATATCAGAAAAATGGGCTAAAGGATCAGAATGTGAAAAGCAGAGAAGAATGTGTTGACTGAGTGCCATGGGGGTGGGGGTAGGGTGGGGACAGGAGGGATGGGGAGAGAGAAGGGAGAAGGGGAGGATTAGGAAGAGCTTGGAGGAATGGGATGGTTGAGATGGAGGAAGAGTGGATATGGGAGCAGGGAAGAAGATATCTTAACTCAGGGAGCCGTTTTAGGGTTGGCAAGAAACTTGGCTCTAGAGGGATTCCCAAGTGTGTCTAAGAAGGACTTCCCCAGCTAGGTCCTTGGGCAGCAGAGTAGAGAGTGCCTGAACTGGCCTTCTCCCATAGCCACACTGATGAATATCTTGCATATCAACATAGAACCTTCATCTGGCGATGAATGGAGATAGAGACAGAAACCCACATTGGAGCACTGGACTGAGCTCCTAAGGCCTAGATGAAGAGCAGAAGGAGAGAGAACATGAGCAAGGAAGTTAGGACTGCGAAGGGTGTGTCCACCCATGAAGGTGGGACTGATCTAATTGGAGCTCACCAAGGCCAGCTGAACTAGGACTGATGGAGCATGTGATCAAACTGGATTCTCTGAATGTGGCTGACTATGAGGGCAGGTGAGAAGCCAATGATAATGACACTGGGTTTTGGTTCTACTGCATGTACTGAGTTTTTGGGAGCCTAGTCTGTTTGGATGCACACCTTCCTAGACCTTGATGGAGGGGGGAGGACCTTGGACTTCCCACAGGGCAGGGCATCCTGACTTCTCTTAGGACTGGAAAGGGAGGGGGAGGAGGAGAGGGGGAAGTAGGAAGGAAATAGGAAGATGGGAGGAGGTGGAAATTTTTAATAAATTAAAAAAAAGATAATAAATCTTTATCCTTTTGAGCTGCTGAGCTTGTAGCAATTGTGATAGCAGCAAAAGGAAAAGAACAAAGACAGTCACTCAACACATTCTTATCTAAGGGATATTGAGGCCAGATTCAAATGCAAATGTGAATAAGTATAGAGGTCTATAATTTGGGTGCTAGGAAGAGGTGTTGAAGGTTCTCTGAGAGGCATTTCAAAGAAGAGTCAGAAGGTATGGATAATAAGGAGTAGAGGAAGATCCTTTGGCTTTCCTCAAAATTCATCCAGGATTTCCAATAGGTAGCTCAGACTATTTTTACTCTTCAAGGACAAATAGACTCACTAGCTATCATAGTATTACAAACTCAAAGAGGACTGGACTTATTCACAACAGAGAGAGGTGGTCTTTGTCTCTTTTGTGGGGAAGAATGTTGTTTCTATGCCAATCAATCAGGTGTAGTGAAGGATAAGATCCAGTGCTATAGGAATTCTTACAGCCAGTAGCCTTTAAGTTACCCTCCCACTTGGGTGTGGCCTCTTATACTACAAATGGAGATGTAAATGTGGGTCCAGCCTCTCTTCTCCCTGTGGGATTCAGTTGCTGTTCCCCATTCGAGCAGAGGACTGTGATCTGTGAGTCTACCTGTAAATAAATAACCCTTTATTGTACTCAATTCTGAGCTAGGGTGGGATTTCTTTTTAGCATCCGTCTTCATCTGGTGCCCATGTGGATCCAGACTCCACACCTACCAGGTGGACTAGCTTAAAGGCCTAACTGGTTCACAGCCCAGAAAGTTGACTTGGAAATTTCCCAAGTTTGCACACATTTCAGCCCCCCCCCCACTGCCACATTCCCTGCCATGCAACTTTTTGCACAGCTTCCTGTTTGTGCTCCATGCCCCTGAGTTCCGGGCTTCTTGTTCCATGTATGGAATTGATTTAATTACTTTTTTTTTAAAAAATATTTATTTATTTATTATATATACAATATTCTGTGTGTATGCCTGCAGGCCAGAAGAGGGCACCAGACCCCATTACAGATGGTTGTGAGCCACCATGTGGTTGCTGGGAATTGAACTCAGGATCTTTGGAAGAGCAGACAATGCTCTCAACCTCTGAGCCATCTCTCCAGCCCCGAT
The DNA here is from genome assembly GCF_014885135.2 of Alexandromys fortis. Taxonomy (NCBI): domain Eukaryota; kingdom Metazoa; phylum Chordata; class Mammalia; order Rodentia; family Cricetidae; genus Alexandromys; species Alexandromys fortis. The sequence continues at coordinate 633,560 of NW_026068208.1, forward strand.
TTAATTACTTTTAATTTGTCAAACAAAGCATATTTCTCAGTATTTAAACAGCAGCAAGAAGGGAAACCAAAGTGGCTCAGGACTGTTCGTGTCACCACCGGTTGCACCATCACTAGTTGCTACTCTGCAACCACGACACCTGATGGAAAATAAAGATTATTATAGATAAAACATTTTACCAGACCTCATAACAGATAAATATTTTATTAATTAATAAATCAATACACTTGAAAGGGATATAATGGCAGACAACATTACCATTGAGAATTTTAGTAATCTTTTTTCTAATACTATGGATTGTATTCTACAAGGCTTATATGGTTATTGTGATACATTCATTTATTGGATATTGGGACTCAGTTTTTTTCTTCATATTATATTCTTGTGAAAATGGTTTGATAACAGAGCCAAGAATGAGGCACTTTTAGAAATGATACACTTTTTACAGACTAATAAGGAGCAGCTAGTTAACAGAATTAATACCATCAAAAATCAAAAGTTACCTGAAAAAATTGATGCTATTTAAAAGGGTAACATTACTTTGACAGGCAATATTAAATCCATGTCAAAGGATACTAAGAAATTATTTAAAAGAATTCATACTATTGAGCTTGACAATCAAAATTTGTTAAAAAGATATGATAGGCTAGAAGATAGACTATCTCTCCAGGAAGGCAATCTGCACACTATCCAAATAATGTTCAAGAATGAGGTGTTATCTTTAAAGGAAAAGCTCCAGACCTTGGAATCACATGTGCAGAATGAGGACCAGAGGCTAGGTGCCACAATGAAATCACTAGACATATATACAGGCCAGGAGATTCAGGCTTTACAAAAGACAGTAGTAAAAAGATTTGAAACGATTAAGGAAATTATTGGAGCTCATGAACAGGGAAAGAATTTATAAGGACAGGATTTAACATCACAAGTACCACTCAGAGATGATTTACCCAGGGTTTTAGCTTCCTACCCTGTAATCTACTCTGACAAAGCATCAAGTTCTAAATGCCCAAAAGGTTCCAAAGAAAGTAGATGGATACCTATATATATAGGAATGAATGATCTAAAAGAAATTAAGCAAACAATAATAACTTATAGCTTGTATTCTGCATTTGTTAGGAAGATGGTAAAGACATGGGCTTTTGTAATTAAAGCCATGCCACAATACTGGTTTCAATTAGTTTCAGCAGTCCTGGATGATGGGCATCAACTGATGTTATAATACGATTGGCGGAGGGCCGCTTCCTGCCACCCGGCCGCCTGCACGGCTAGCTATGCCCGAAATAATTACACGGAAACTGTATTCTTTTAAACACTGCCTGGCTCATTACTTTCAGCCTCTTAATCCATTTCTAATAATCTATGTAGCACCATGAGGTGTGCTTACCAGGAAAGATCTTAACTTGCATTTGTCTGGAGTGGGAGAACCATGGTGACTCCTGACTCAGCTTCTTTCTCCCAGCATTCTCTTCTGTTGACTCCACCTACCTAATTTTCTGTCCTATGAGGGCCAAGGCAGTTTCTTTATTAGTTAACCAATGAAAGCAACAGATAAGATACAAGACCCACCTCCATCAAACTGATATTTAAATATTATTTCAGGAAAGAGGCAAAAAGTTTAGAACAACAGGGAAAAGCAAAAGGACTTGAGACTTCCCAAGATCAAATTCTTAGTAAGGGCACTTATGGTGATCCACAGGCTCAAGTTCTTTATGATGAAAAAAATCTTATCACTATGCCACAAAGCAGCCATAAATATTGGTACAGGATTAAGAACTAGGAAATGAACTGAATCATATACCATGGTTAAACAGGGCCAGAAAGAACCCTTTAGTGACTTTTTACAAAGATTTACTAAGGCTGTACAAATAGGAATAACAGACCCAGATGCAAGACAAGTACTTACTGAATCTCTGGCTTTTGAAAATAACAACTTAGAATACAAAAAGATACTTGGCCTTTAAAGGTTAGATCAGCACCAATAGATGAATGGATCCTGCATATAATGAACATGGAGACATTTGACTATAATACTGAATCTTGGTTAGGAGAAGCAATTTCCAAAGAAATGAGGAGACATCAAAATGCCAAATGTTTTAATTGTAGTAGAATAAGACATCTGAGAAGGAACTGTAGACAAGGAATTCTTAGGACTAATATCTTCTCTGGGAATGGCAAGAACAGGAGGACTCAGCCTTCAGGTATATATAGAAGATGTGGCAAAGATTGGCATTGGACCAATGAACGCAGAACAACAAAAGACAAACATGGCAGCCTGATACCATTGGGAAACTCCTTGGGGGCCCACTCACAGGTCCCCAAGCCAAAAATAACCCAGTCATTCCCAGTCACTGTGGAGGGCATGTCTCATCAGGAAAATTAAAAATTCCAGACCCTTCTGTTAAAGACCATGCTGTTCTGGGATAGATAATGGAATAAAGATGAAGGATAAATCAAAAAAATTCCAATAGGAAATAGGAATGTATATTCTGGCAGACTTCTATAAATGATCAAAGACCAAAGCTAAGAGTGTATATAAATGGCATTGTAATTGTGGGTTTGATAGACATGGGTGTGGACATGACTATCATTGCTCCAGAATCTTGGCATCCAAATTGGCTACTTCAAGAGGCAGATGTTCATTTCCTAGGAATTTGAACCCTATCTAAAGTAAAACAAAGCACAAGATGGGTTGAATGCATAGGCTCAAAATGGCAGAGAGGAAGGCTGAGGCCATATGTGGCTAATATTGCAATGAATTCATGGGGTTGTGACCTGCTGTAGCAATGAAATACCCAGATGTTAATTTCTGCACTCCTAGAAACTCAATTCTGGGAAAGATATTAACTCTTAAGTCATCAGCTTCAGCCAACATTTCTTCTCAGGTAATCTACATTTATAACAAAAGAAACTAGGAGCAGCACATCCTGGCTATTTTTTTATGTAGTTATTTTACATCCAGACTGCAGCCTCCCCTCCCTTCTCTCCTCCCACTCTCTACCCCTTCTCCCTTCTGCTTTCCCTCAATTCACCACTCCTGCACATCCTTCCAGAAAGGGGCAGGCCTCCCATGGGCATCAGCAAGGCATGGTATATCAAGCTACTATAAGATCAAGCACCTCGGAACTACACTTTAAATACATGGAATTCTAAAGTAGAAAGTTGTCCCCAGATATCTGGTGATATTTAACTGAATATCCTTTTTTGTTTTGTTTTGTTTTTCGAGACAGGGTTTCTCTGTGTAGCCTGTCCTGGAACTTACTCTGTAGACCAGGATGGCCTTGAACTCACAGAGATCCTCCTGCCTCTGCCCCCCAAGTACTGGGATTAAAGGTGCGCACTGCCAGAGACAGCTTGTCTGCAGAGTTCGTGATCAGCTCAGACCGGGAGAATGGCTGTTGTGCCATACAGAAATATGGGCCTACATGTGTGTTTCAGTGTGTATGTGTGTACATGCAAATGTGTGCATGTTATGTGTGATGTGTGTGTGTGTGTGTGTGTGTGTGTAAAACACTGTAACATAGTAAGTCTTTCAGCTTACTATGGAGCCCATTCTACCCTTAGAGTCACAGGCGTTTTCCTGGCCTCCTTAGCAGTGGAATTACAGGCATGAGCTACCCTTCCCTGCTCATGCTCTTCCATTTTCGTACAATAGGGAGTTTATGGGTTACTCCAACACTGTTTGTACTAGCTTTATTTTGTGCCACATTGTACCAAAACATAGCATTCAGGCTATGTTCACTTTCAATTTAACAACAAAACAGAACTGCTTATGGGGGTTTTATGCAACACTGATCATGCTGAGAATTTGGAATGGCTTCTTGATGGGGGATGGGTTTATATCTCAGCAACATAAGAACCTGAAGGTTGAACATTATGCTTCCTGCTTCTAAAATTCTATCAGCTTCTTTACTCCAGGGAATGTTAATCTCCATTTTGAAATCCTCGTTCCATTCTCATGTAAATCTCTATCAGTGAATGCAGAGCTGACTCAAGCATTACACCTGCACCTCATTGTCTGAGTGTTTCATTGGTTATCAGAACCAGCTATCATGTGTGGTTATCATACATGAGACAGTACCTCACTCTAACCCAAGCTGCCCTGAGACTCGCTATGTTGCCTAGGCTGGCTTTGTCTTCATGGGGATCTTCCTCAGTCTCCCAAGTGCTGACTTTACAGTGTGACCTCAGAAGAACTGAGGAATTACCTCTCCTCAGACAACTCACAGCCAGTCGCTGATGGATAGCTGTTAATGTTTGGATCTTAAATGCCCCTCATATCCATATGATGAAATCTTGACAAACAGGTATGGTGATACTGGGAACTCACAGAAACACTGGAAGGGGAGGCCTGATGAGAGGAGGTTAGCTATTTGGGAGCTCCAAAGAGACCTTTGATGGACCTTGGAGTATCTTTGTGCTTAATTTCTCCCCAAACACATGAAATGAGCTGTCCTGCTGCAGCAATGCTCCCTGCCATAGTATCCTGCTGCAGCAATGCTCCCTGCCATAGTATCCTGCTGCAGCAATGCTCCCTGCCA